>NC_140963.1:62483496-62563496 GCF_056783735.1 Eptatretus burgeri | reverse complement strand
TGGCGGAGGTAAAAATCCCCTCCGACGACTCCCACCCCACAACGCACATAAAATCGGTTCTGTAGCAATTGTGAAATGTACACAATTTAAATATGATCTATCCTTCACCAACCAATTCATTTCATTCCTAATTATAACACAGGCCACGGACAGTGTTCAAATAATAATAAATAAATAAACTGGAAACATCAGCTCTTGATAATGTTTTCATTTTATTTTATTTTTTTGGTCCTGATTACATCCTGCAGTTTTATTCATCTTTCTTTCACAAATGTTTTCACAAAAAAAAAAAAACCTTTTTGTGCTCCACAGATGTCCTACTTATTTTGCTGTCAGATTTGTTGGTGTTTCTGCAGGAGAGAGACCAAAAATACACCTTTGCTTCCCTGGTAATTTGTCCATGTTAAATGAGTTTGGACCTCATTGTGTTTTGAGAGCTTTCTATTTCCAAAGCACCTTGTTTTGCAGAATGCATTATTCCCAACCGTAACCTCTCATTCATGCTCAAGTTTCTCTTTATTTCTATAGTGGTACTTCTGTTTGTCATTCAAATGTGTTCATTATGATGTGGTTTGAGCCAAAGTAAATAATAATTTCATGTGCTGTTTCTCTTGTCTGGAATATGTCGGTCATGAGGGGAAGGGGGAGAGGTGGGGGACGTTTAACCCCTTCATCTTTTCATTACCAATTATTCTATCCGTTTCTCCTCTCCCGATTGCATCAGAATTTTACCACATTTTTATATTTCAGGACCAGAAGCCAGCGGTGATCCCTCTACAGAAGCTAATTGTCCGAGAGGTGGCGAATTCCGATCGCGGCCTATTCCTCATTAGTGCATCTCCCGAAGGCCCTGAGATGTACGAAGTGCATGTGGTTTCGCGTGACCAACGCAATGCCTGGAAAGGGTTAATCCGCCATGCAGTTGCTAGGTGAGACCACATCTGAGTGTGGTGCTTCAAAAATAAAATTTCCATGCCAAATAATTCAATAAGCTCTTGTTATGCGTTTTGATACATCTTTACTTCAATGAGAGAAGAAAAAAAAATTCAATTTTTTTTTTTTCTCTCATTCAAATCTGACCCCTGCATTGTTATGTGTACGCCGACATCATGCGATGCCGTATCTGCAGTTTGCAGGACACTGAAGGCTTCACAAACCACAAGATGAAGAGGAATGTTGATGGCTTCCAGGTTGGCAGATGTCAAGCTTTGCAAGGTAGTGTGAAGTTTATTGATCTTCCATGTAGTTAACTTCAAGAATCAATCAAAAAGTAACAATTCACAGTTTACAAGTGGTCTTTTCTCATTATAAGTTTAACTTTTGTCAGAAATACATATTTATTTCACTGATGAATGCTCGATATCACTATATAGCAAAGTCATCTCTCATAATTTCTTGTGTTTGGAGCGTCGAATCGGGGTTGAAAACCCAGACATGCAGAGGAAGTTATTATTATTATTATTTTTTTAAAGGTATAAGGTGGTTAACAAAGCTTTTATATCATGCTAACAAGCTGCATTGCTATTTCCAGAAAGGCAACCACCTACATTACCTTGGTATATTAATTGCCAGGCAAACAGCCTGTCCCTGACACCTGTAATGAATTAATACCGGACATCCTTTCACAAAAATGAAAGTGTCAAAGTGGAAGTGTGGCATTACGCCTTTGGGCAATGAATACACAGCTCATTTGTAAAAAAATATTTCTGCAGCCTTCAGGCCTTGTCTTTATTTCTCTGGTGCTTTGTGCTATTTCTGGCTGGAAATTTGAAACCCAGAACTTTCCCACGTGTAACACAAGGGGGAGCTTTTGTGGTGCAATGGAATTCGTTTTTCTTTTCTCTATTTCTTTCTCTTTTGAGGGATTTTTGGGCAGCGTTGTCTTTTCACGCATTGGTGGAATTTTTAGCGGCGGCGAAAACAAGTTGCACTGAGGGCATTAACGGTGGACCCACAACCGTGTCAACTGGCATCATTTTGTAGATTACACCAGGTGGGACAGGTAGCTTAGCCTCTCACTGAAGATCATTGGTGAGCCAACTGTGCTTTTAGTAACAATAAATTCGTGACAAGGCGATGATCCTGAAAAAACCTCGATGGCCACAATCTCGAATCCAAATCCTTTAAATACTGTTTCCTTCAGCCGGATCTGGATCCATATTCGAGGGGATTAAATGGTGAAATTGACATTTTCAGTACTTTAAAAAAAAAAACGATCGATTTTGGATCATTTGTCTGAAATTAGAATATGAAATATTGTGTATTTCTGCACTGAAAGTGTCCTTGGTGAAAATGAAATACGATTATTCATTCACAGTTGGTGAAAAGACATTGTTCATAACAGGATGTTATTTTACATTTGGATCCTACAGCCATGAATCTTGATAATAATAATAATACGCTTGTTCATGTGTCCATCTGTTTGTCTGTAACATTCCGTCCCACCCATTGGTTGGATAGTTCGCCTGACTCCATCCACAATTTATATTTGGAAAAGAAAAATCACACGGTCGCCATGTTACTGCTGCCTGTGATGCGAAGTCAAAGCCATCTTCAGAGCTTTCATATTCATGATTGCCATTCCCTCCCTATAAGTTTTCCCTTCATTGTAAAATGGCCAAAGTGACGGTTAAAAGGATTTTGAGCTGATTGGCGACGAGGGCCTTCTGAAAATTGGCCTCAGCGATCTTGGCAGTGGTCTGTTAACTTATACACAACCCCCAAAATATCTTTGTGTCATGATAAAAGTGTTTGGCTGAGGTCATTATTTCGTTTTAACAATGTGTATGCGTGCATGAGGAAGAAGATAATTGGTTTCGGCTTGTTTATTGGATTAGCTAGATATCCCTTATTGTCGGGTTTTCCGTGTGTGTGTGTGTGTGTGTGTGTGTGTGTGTGTGTGTGTGTGTGTGTGTGTGTGTGTGTGTGTGTGTGTGTGTGTGTGTGTGCGCGCGCGCACGCAACACGAGGCTCCACAGCACAAACCAGCAAACCGATTTCGATGAAACTTGGCGAAGAGGTGCCATATGGGCTGGGAGTGTGTGCGTTTGAGTTTCGTTGCTAAGCAACCACGCGTTGCTATGCAGCGGCTGAAAAACCACGTTCACTATTTTCAACACTTGTCCTACAGTTTTGAATGTGGAGAAACGAGACCTCGGAATTCAACACTTCGAGATATTTAGAAAATTTTAGTCGAGCCGATTTTTGATTTCGGTTTTATTTTTCAAATGGAAGTCCTTCAAAAATAGGGTGTCTATTTACCGTCATTTTTTATGAGGAGTGCCAGTTGGCAAAATACGCAATTGGAAAAATCTTGCCAGGCAGAGGAACAATTGTATGTGAACCAATACGTCTTGGCAATGAATCTCCGTCGGTGGATCGGTCAGAATGAAAAGCATCGCATCCAGCGCTTCGATCCTAGCAGATCCCTCGTCACCTACCGGCTTGTTGTCACATATCTTTTGTGTATATCTTGCTCGATTGTTAATTGGACAGGTGATCATGATGGGTGGAGAGGGGCTCTTGAGGCTTGAAGTGGTGATGGGATTGACACCTTATGATTGGGAGGGTGTGGACTTGGGTTGAGGGTGGGGGGGAGGAGAGCAAAGAGGGATAGAGTTTGAAGGGGACGGTGAGGCTTTGGGGGAGATGGATTAAGGACTATTGATGGGAGGGGTGTTTGAAGGCTCGGAGTGGGGAGTGAATTGATGCCTAAGGCTTGGGAGGGGAGGGGGAGAAATTGGAGAGCAGGACAGAGTTGGTTGGGGAGGTTGAGGCTTTGGAGGGTGGGGGGAGGGGTTGAGGAGTTGTGGTGTGGGGGGGGTGGATGGTTGAAGGTTTGAGGTGGGGAGGGGATTGATGCCTTAGGGTCGTAGGGGAGGTTGAGTTATTAGGGGTTGGGAAGAGGAGGTTGAGGACGGGGTTTTGATTGGGGAGAGGGGGAGAGTCGAGAACTTGAAGTCACATATTAAATGATATATTAGCATCGAGAAAGGTAACAAACCAGCCATTGGAATATATACATTAGCATCAGTAAAAAAAATGATAGGACAATGGTGAATTAGCAATTATTAATAATAAACCTTCATGCCCTTCAGATGGCCTCCATTAATACTGCGGCCACCAAAGGTGGACGGAGGTTGTGTTTTCACCCATCTGTTTGTTTGTCTGTCTATGAGCAGGATATCTCAAAAAGTTGTGGACGGATTCGGTCGAAACTTGGTGGACAGGTTGGGTGTGTGACAAGGATGAGTTGTTCATATATTAGTGAATATCCAGATCCAGATACTAGAATTTTTTCAGTGATTCTTCACCATTGAGAGATAGGGCCAAATACGATATATATATATCTATATATATAGCACGATATCTCAAAATGTTATGGACAGATTCAGACAAAACTTAATGGACAGGTTGGGCGTCGGCGAATGACAACTTCATTTGATTTTGGTGAAGATCAGGATCTGGATCTGGATACGAGAACTTTTTCCCACCATCACCTAAGGTGGAGGGTATATTTTCACTCATGTTGGGTAGTCGATCGAGTCGAAAAAATTTTTTTTGAGATTTATTCTACCCTTATTATCAGTATTTAAAATGGCGATTTCAGTTAATACAATGGCGATTTCGATGAAACTTGGTTGGTAGGTTCATACCATGACCTAGTTGTGTGCAAATGAGAACCGTTGCTATGGACACCACCGTTGCCTAGCAACGGGACTTTGAATTTTTTGAAAAATCATAAAAAATTAATTTTTTCGAAAATCAAAAATCGGGCCACGAGCGACTGTGGGCAGTCCATTCAGCCATATTGTCAAAAATTTCCAGCCGGATCCTATGAAAACTGTCGGAGGAGATAGACTTTGAATGAACCCTGGTCGAAAACAATAAAAAAACGAAGTTCGTTATATCTCAGAGACTATGAGTCAGATATACATGAAACTGGTACGGTAGGTTCATGGTATGTCCTAGTTATGTGTGAGAGAGAACCGTTGCTACGGACCCCTCGTTGCCTAGCAACGGCCGAAAAACCTCTAAATGTGGGGGTATTTTAACGAAAAAACAATCTGCAGCATTGACTCTTGAAGCTAGAATCATGAATTTTATTGTGCTTAATCCTCAGGTCATTCCTCATCGAACAGGCCCATCGCGTCAGGTTCTATTGGATAGTGGACTACTCATGTCCGCCTACCGGCTTGTCTGTTTGTTTGTCTGTCTGTGAGCAGAATACCTCAAAAAGTTATGAATGGATTCGGACAAAATTTGGTGGACAGTTTAGGTGTGTTACAAGGACAAATTTGCTTAGATTTTGGTGAAGATCCGGATCTGGATACAACAATTTTTTAAAAGTGATTCTTCACCATTGAGAGATGGAGCCATAAACGATATATCGCACAATATCTCAAAAAGTTGAGGACGGATTGGAGCAAAACTTGGACAGGTTTGGTGTGTGACGAGGCCGAATTGATGAGATGGTGGTGGAGATGTGGATCCGGATACTAGAACTCTTATCGTGATTCTTCGCCTTTGAGAAACTGGGCCAAATACGATATACAACATGATATCTCAAACAGTTGTGGACGGATTATGACCAAACTTGGTGGATGTGTTTGTTATGTGACAAGAACAAGCCAGTTAGATTTTGGTGAAGGTCCAAATGCAAATCCAGCCTATCAGCAAGATACAAAACGAAAAGTGTTCAGCCTGGCAGAAGTATGTGCTTCACCGAGTGCCGTTATAGTTCCGATCTGTTTATGCCATTTTTGAATTTCATCGCAAAGTAGTCGAATTTGAAACGCCCTACAGCTGGTCAAAGCCATTCAAGAGGAAGAGGAAGAACAAGTTGTTGCTGACATTGAATAATGAATCAAAATTCATCAAGCAAAAAAAAAAAACCAGTGGAGCTGTTATGTTATTAATATAATGCCTTAGATAAGAGCTCATTTGATTATATCATTCAAAGTTTTTCTCTCCTCTCTCTCTCTCGATAATATGTTTCTGGAGGTCTTCTGACATTGATCAATGAATAGGCCTGTGTATTCACGCATCCTCCTCCTCCTCACTGCCTCACCCCAGAACCACTTGGGCAACGAGACGGCCAACTGTCCAGCAGCTTTGAGGAGAATCTCCAGGCTTGGGCTAAGATGGCAGAATCGAATGACATCGGAAGAACCTTCTCCACAGAACTGCCTTCATCACAAGCTTGTCGCCTTCAGGACTCTCTGCTCAACCTCGCTGTCCAACAAGGTAACTCGGTAATCACATCTGTGGTTATTTTCACTTTTATCACATGAAAAATACATATATTTACATGAGCAGGAATAAAACATTTTAACGCTCTTTAAAAAAAGTTTGTAGGACTACAGTTAGTCTGCAGCAGCAGAAAAATAAGGACAATTAATTTTCCTGATCAAATGTTGCCAAGCATGTAAACCACCTTGAGAATGAAGGCAAAGTAACGTTTTGAGCCTGAGCCATTCTTTCTTGCTTTGAAGTCAAAAACTCACTGCAACCTTGCCCCTAATGTATCGGGGCGCTTCATCAGTGGCAGAGCCGTACCTCAATGATGATGCAATCGACATGCGGAGTTCATCGTTGAATCCTGATGATTCACCAAGAACAACTTCTGAGGACTGTTGAGTTATTTGTTGAAATTCCAACTTTCAGGCGTGTGAGTGATGCTGGGGAAATGGAGACCCGCAACCAATTTAGCATGCAAGCATCGGTTAGAGGCATTGTAGCTAGGATTGAGATGTGATGAGGACGTGATCTTCAAAGCTTGTAATCCACCACTGAGGTGAGAGTATGGATCTGAGTAGAAGAGAGGAAGGGAGTTGTTGATGTTGTTGTTGTTGTGGCCTCGGTTCTTCATCAAGCAAAACGACCGGCGGAACTCGAGCATCCCTCTGCATCCACCGGACACTCCCAGCGATCGACCGGAGAAGAGATGTTGAAGAGGTTTCTTTGTTAGACCAGGGAAGAGCAGCCAGTCATAATGTATGTGGTGGTTTGTGGGATAGATTGACAGAGGGAACATGTTGGGTTTAGTATGGGTTGCAGCCTATTTTGATGTTGCATAAGTGAGGGGTGGTGCCCACACAGGAGTCTAACCAGATGGACTCTCATTTCATGACAGAGCTTCAAGTCTACCATTGAGGTGCTGGAGTATAGATTTGAGTGGAGGAGAGGAAGGGAGTGAGGATACTGGAAAAATACAAGGCCTGGTGTTGTTGACAAAGTATATCAGGCACTGGTGTTACATTATGCTGGTCTTCTCATGGTGGAACAAATTGTGTTCATGGTGTTCATTGTGAGCAGCTGCTCTTACAGAGCAATTTCTGATCCCCAAACTGGTTCTTTTTATTGTTTGTGGTATGGGAAATAAACCCATTGGTTTTACCAGAGCTAAGCTTCTCGTGTCTCTCCTCACCACCTGCGAACGCATTGTCCACCATTAATTTGGAACCATCAGGAGTGGAGGAGTTGAGGAGTCCACCAACAGGAGTTGAGGTGCTCATGACATCGCGGGACTTTAACCTCCCATCGCGACGAGCTCGACATTAGTTGAGCTATTGACGCTATAATATTTTGTGGCCTGGAGTGGGTGGATACTTTTGTCCTGATCTCCAAGTGGAGTCGACAATTTTCTCCTCTGCTGGAATAGTGTTTTATTGTTGTAATACATTTGACTTTGTTTCTTAAACCTTTGTGAAATTCCTTTGGAATAAATACAAAATTCACAATGAAGTTATGTATGGTTGAATATATCTCCCCAGCCGATGGCCTCCGCAAGTTGCTTCTGCTGGCCATGGGTGTGCCAAGTGAGAGTGTGCTGAGTGAAGGTGCACCGTTTGACGAGTGGGGCCTCACGCGCTCAAAAAGCTCAGCCAGCTGCCCGGAAACAAGTGATGGCACTCCTGTGGTCCTTCCACGGCGTGCTGAAACTTTCGGAGGCTTTGATAGCAACACATCGGCAAAAGGTGAGATTTGTATCCTAATCTCTTCCCTTGCTCCTCCAGATGCTTGCTTTACTTGAGGTACATTGAACATTGTTGAATTGTAAATGTTTGGTGGTGGAGACTTTCAGGAATGATGCATACCAGCGTGATCTGGACGCTTGAAGAGTGGCTCCTTTTCTAAGACAGATAAGATTTTAGTTCAATTATCGTGGCGTTAGACTATAAAAGGCTTGTCCAGCTTCACGAAACTTGATATCCAGACCTAATTGAGCCCCTCTCAACCATTGTGGGCTATCCTGCATTGTTGAACTTTTGGGTTTGCAGCCCTCTTGATTACTTTTGCTTTAATTCTAAAAAAGAGAAGTTAAACTCATCAAACTCCCTTGTATATGAATTATATATCATTATTGGAGAATTTTTCATGGAATCCTGAAGCTTTGCTCGGTTGTCGACTGATGATGGATATTATCTGAATGAAAGCTCCGATCCAGACATTGTTTTAATAACCGGATTCCCTGCAAGTTTAAACATTCAACATGCGGCCTCATCCCATGTGGATTTCTTCAGGTGATCTGCGTGGAGTGAGGACCAGTTCAGATCCACTCCTTCTCATCTCAAAGCCGGAGCCGCTGAGTCCTTCCCAGCAGGTCTGTAACAACACATTGCGGAGGTGACTCCAGGAGAAGGGAAAGGCTGGGGGAGGAGGGTGGCTGTAGGGGTCAGGGAAGGGCAAGGGGATTTCTGAGGTCTAGAGTCGAGACCGTTCCATTTTTCAGAAAAAATTAATCTGGTTATCCCTTCAAGCCAAAAAATATACTTTCATTGAAGAATATTATTTTGACATACTTTTATCCAGAGAGTATTCCCAGACATCATCTTCTTCTTCTTTCATACGAGAAGCAGCCGCCCCCCTATGGGAGCCATCAAGGGGGTCATGTTATTATATTTATGCCTGTTTTACTCCATGGGGTCCCAGAATTACACACCCAAAAAATGGTTGCGATCGGTTCAGCCGTTTTTGCGGTACCTGGGAACAGACAGACGGACAGACGGTGAATTACAGTAAGATGCATCACATGGTCGAGAGTGGCATTATTTGTTGGGGGAGCAGCTGTTCCATCAATGCAGTGCCCCCTGTCGGTCAGGACAGGAATTTGTAATTTCTTCAGGATGCCGGCGATAGCTCACCCGACTCTTGGTGAAGGACACCGTGGGCTTTTTAACATCCACCAACTATTGTCAGCAGATGGGGTGCCCAGTTTAACGTACATCCGAGGGACAGCACACACATTGAAACGCACGGCCTTTGACACACTGAGATGACCGTTTAGAATCTGTGTCGAGATTCAATCACAGGCTGTGCAGCTCAGAGGCGAATATGCGTACCTCTAGAGTCTAGGCTATCCTGCCAGCCCCATCACAGATGTCTATTTGGTGTTACACGCTCGCTATACTTTTTCTTTCTAACATCTCAAAGACCTGTGGGACCTAACTTTTTTTTTTCAAAATCCTGGATCGACAATGTTGTTGTTTGTTTTTCATTATCTTTGTTCATATGAACACAATGTACTGTATGTGATATTGATATATATATATATATATATATATATATATATATATATATATATATATATATATATATATATATATATTTTTTTTTTTTAATGTTTTTTTTTTGCATACGAATCTAATTTACCTTACGACCCAACACCACATGTACTCTGCATGTCCTCCGCAGACAATTGATATGATGCAAAGCCTGATGCAGACCCTGTTCACCCTCAAGGTGAGTACTTAACAAACGAGCGCAAGTGCATGCATGTAGCAATATGATCTCCGTGCACCGTATGTGATCTCGGTCCCTTTTCGAATACTTTTTCATCGAATCAGGTTTGACGCCCAATAATGTTACACCATATCTGACATGGAAAACAACAAATAAATCAGTTTGTAATCACCCCTTGGACTGCTGATTTGTTCTTTTGATTACAACATGAGCTATCCTCTGGTCATCACAGTCATTCTGTTGTTGTTCGTCTTTCGGCTGCTCCCGTTAGGGGTCACCACAGCAGATCATCCGTTATGATCCGCATACTGATTTGGCACAGGTTTTACGCCGGATGCCCTTCCTGACGCAACCCTGGTCGCCTCTTACGACACAGGGATAAGGATTGGGTTTCGCCATGATTCCGGGCTGCCCGACACCCTCCCATAGCGCGTCCCAGCGCAGAGCTCCCGTCCTCAATCGATCCTCCAACCCAAACCTCTGAGTAGCCGGATTACAGGCATATGCCACTACGCCCGGTTCACTCACAGTCATTCTATAGTTTTTTATTCCATAGAATGACTGTGATGATAAGACTACAAAAAAAAAAAAACATGACTATAAAAAAAAAAATCATTGTTGGAGCATCCGCTTTGAGTTTGGGAGGTCAGTGGTTCAAACCCTGCTGGGTCATCCCAACGACTTTTAAAATGGTATGTGCTGCTTCCTTGCCTTATGCTCAGCATTTTTTAAAAGATAGAACACGGACACAGCTTGATGAGATGAGCCGAATGACACACTCCCACGTTGAAGTTCCGTGTAAGGGAACTCGTATTATATTACGATGTATTACAAAAGCATTTCCAACTATAAAAGTAATTGTTGTGGAGTGCCTTCCAGGGGCGTTTCACGATGAATGCCACACCATGGCATACCTCATATGACTTTTCATGTTGTCGACATTGAAGATCTCAAAAGGCCATTGTGTGCCGGTACCCAAATCAAATTTTGTGCTCATGGTTCGCAATGTCGTTTGCACTACCTGTGTTAGACCGGGGGGGGGGGGTGCTGGGGTGTGACTGTGGCACAAACGTGATTGGCCAAATGGCGGCGTCCTGTGCCTTAATTGCCTTACCTGACATAAAAATTTGATTTGGATATGACTTGGACAAATAGTCCTTCATGTTCAAACCGTAGCGAATGTTGTACACAACATTTATTATCAACAAATACTTAATATGCGGATTCGTTTTCCCATACTGAAGGGTTTCCTGACTCGGAAAGTCATTGAATTCCTATTAAAATGATGCAAATGGAGCTTCGATGCTGGAATGTAATGCATGTGTGATTTGAATGGCCCAGTGAAAATCACTATATGGTGTGGCCTTCACCTCGCCACATTGAGGGTGACTCAATACACCTCTTTTTACATGATAACCGAGTCTTGCCATGAAAGAGGTCATACGTATAAACAAGTGTATTTGAAAAAGACTTTTCTTGTCGTATTATGAACGGGTTCGCTTGGTCACGAACCGAGTCATTTTGTTGGTCTGATGGCGGCCATGACGAACAAAAGCTCATTCACGATTTCCTTCACGTTCTATCCCATTCAAGGCTGATACATACTTGTTGAATTTAATTGTTTTGTTCAAATGCATTGGCAAATTGATAGGTTGCTTGTCTGCTGTAGGCCGCGGTGGATAGATGTGGATCCGAGTGTTGGCATTCCTGTCCCACATGCTCCGATGTGGCGTCGGTGGACAGGACGAGCAAACCGACAGACGGCTCCCCGCGATGGGAAGAACGGCGTGTTGTGCATCTGGAGAAAAGGGAATCCAGGCTGTGGCAAGCTGAGAAGGCATGGCAGGAGAAGCGGGCCTGCCAACAGAAAGAACTAGGTGAGTGCAAACAAAACTTAATTACATCTATGGAAGCTTATATGATGGGATCGATGCCACATTGTAACCCCCCCCCCCCCCCTGCTGGTCATTGGTATTGGAAAGGATTTATTTACAACTCATTTAGTTGTGCAAGGCTCTCACTATAATGTTTCCACTTTTTTTTTTTTAAATACATTTTAAGGGAGTTAACAAAAGAAGCAACAATGTAGGCAAAAATATTAAAATTTTTTGTAGGCAAAAACAGGACAACATGAACTCTGACATAAAACTTTGAAATCAAGGCTCATGGAAGAGCTGCATGACAGAGCATGTAAAGTTATTGCACCGACACTGGGAGAGACATGTTGAGACGTGTTGAACAAGGGACAAACAATAAAATGAGATGAGCATAAGCAGTGAAAGCTGAAGGTCCACAAGGTGGGTATGGTCTGTGAGAATAGAAAAGATCTTAAGTAGGTATGCTGGATGATGCAAAATGGCAGAGCTGCCATCTTGAAGAAGTGGAGGGAAGAACTTGATTGGACGTGAGAGAGAGGCAGGAAGAGGAGAGAAGGAAGAGCTCGTAGGGGGAGATGACCAACTTTCTGAGCAAATGATCTGCTATAAATTAATTCACATTTTCCATGTAGGAAACACTCTCCTTGCACTTTTGATACAGCACTTGCACACTTCACTCTCCTTTAGCAAAGAGACTTTAAAAAAAAAAAACTTCTGTGCATAACAGATGTGACTATAAAAACAGCATGGGTAAGGTGGGGCAAGACATCTCTTCGCAGGAAAGGTTGGGAGATCCTGACGTAGCTTGCAACAACATTGAGACAATCAACAAGTTCGGCCTGGAGAAATTAATTCCCCATTGAGAGGTCACTGTTCGACTGTCCGATATTCCCTGGTTTACTGAAGCTTGCCGAATGGCTGATAAAGCTGTCTGTCTGGCGTATACCAACTGGAGCAAGAGGCCATGTGCTGTTACCCATGACGGTCTGAGAGGGGCAAGGCAGAACTATCAGAAAGTGGAGAAGGAGGCAAAAAGACCACTTCCAGAGGACAAAAGCTTGACTGACCTCTGGAGCAACCAAACCCCATGATTGGTGGTGTGCAATGAAGAGGATACAAGAGAAAGGGCGACATTCTCGTATCCCAACATTTCAGAAGGATGGTCAGACCTTTGCCACCTCCCAGGAGAAAGCAGACATCTTCTGCGATCATTTTCCATCAAACTGTACAATTGGTTATGCTGAAAATGACCCTCCCGATCTCACAGCTCGCTCCAACATTCACTTGGACACTGTAACGTTCCGGCCTCATGACATCAAATGGATCCCGCAGAAGCTCGATATAAACAAGGCATCTGGACCTGACGGAATTGGAAATAGAGTTCTCAAAGAGTGTGCATCAGTCCTTGCCATACCTTTTGCCAAACTGTTTCATTTCTGCTTTATCCGTGGCCACTTTCCTTTCTCCTGTAAGATAGCCGATGTAGTGCCGGTGCATAAGAAGAACTCTTGCTCTGTTCCAGACAATTATAGACCCATTAGTCTCCGAGGTTGCATCAGCAAGGTTATGGAGAGGGTCATCAAAACCACACTGAGGAAACATCTCATTGAAAATGACCTCACCAGGGACAATCAGTTTGGCTTCCGTCCTGGTCACTCAGCCTCCAATTTACTCAAATATCTGAGTCATGAGCTGATGTTCTGTCTCAACAGACATCAGAAGGGTACAATTGTAGCACTTAATATCAAAACCACAATTGATAGAGGATGGCACAAGGGTTTGCTGGTCAAGCTGGTTGCTAATAGAGTTGGAGGGCAGCTGTTACAGTGTTTATCCAGCTACTTGATGGGCAGACGTATCCAGGTCGTGGTTAATGGCCACACATGCAAACCAACTCCAATTAATGCATCAGTACCTCAAGGATCGATTCTTGGGCCCACTTTGTTTCGAGTCGACATAAACAATCTGTGCAACAACCTGCATAACCCCACCTGCCTCCATGCTGATGATGGTACCATCTACTGCCTGCTGGATGAAGTGAATGCTACCATTTATCTGAGAGAAGACCTACAGAAGATCTGCCAGTGGAGACATAAATGGAATATCCTATTTGCTTCTGAGAAATGCAAGGTTATAGCTCTCAGTAGATGACTACGAAGTGAGCATCCTCCAGAGTTCTTCATGGGTGGCAAGCCCTTGCAGCATGTACATGAGCTTAACATGAACTACATGGCCAAAAGTATGCGGACACCACTTCTAATTAATGGATTCAGCTATTTCAGCCACACGCATTGCTGACGGGTGTAGAAAATCAAGCACACAGCAATACAATCTCCATAGACAAACATTGACAGTAGAATGGGCCGTACTGTAGAGATCAGCGACTTTCAACGTGGCACCGTCATAGGATGCCACCTTTCCAACAAGTCAGTTCATCAATTTTCTGCCTTGCTAGAGCTGCCCCAGTCAACTGTAAGTGCTGTTATTGTGAAGTGGAAATGTCTCAGAGCAACAACAGCTCAGCCACAAAGTGGTAGGCCACACAAGCTCACAGAACGGGACTGCAGAGTGCTGAAGCGCATAGCGTGAAAAAAAATCGTCTGTCATTGGTTGCAACACTCACTAATGAGTTCCAAACAGACTCTGGAAGCAATATCAGCAAAAGCACTGTTCGTCAAGAATTTCATGAAATGGGTTTCCATGGCCGAGCAGCCGCACACAAGCCGAAGATCACCATGCGCAATGCCAAGCGTCGGCTGGAGTGGTGTAAAGCTCACTGCCATTGCACTCTGGAGCAGTGGAAACGCGTTCTCTGAAGTGATGAATCGCGCTTCACCATCTGGCAGTCCGACGGATGAATCTGGGTTTGGCGGATGCCAGGAGAATGCTACCTGCCTGAATACATAGTGCCAACTGTAAAGTTTGGTGGAGGAGGAATAATGGTCTGGGGCTGTTTTTCATGGTTCAGGCTCGACCCCTTAGTTCCTGTGAAGGAAAATCTTAACACTTCAGCATGCAATGACATTCTAGATGATTCTGTGCTTCCAACTTTGCCGCAACAGTTTGGGGAAGGCCCTTTCCTGTTTCAGCATGACAATGCACCCGTGCACAAAGTGAGGTCCGTACAGAAATGGTGTGTTGAGATCGGTGTGGAAGAACTTGACTGGCCTGCACACAGCCCTGACCTCAACCCCATAGAATACCGTTGGGATGAATTGGAACGCCGACTGCGAGCCAGACCTAATCGCCCAACATCGGTGCCCGACCTCACGAATGCTCTTGCAGCTGAATGGAAACAAATCCCCGCAGCAATGTTCCAACATCTAATGGAAAGCCTTCCCTGAAGAGTGGAGGCTGTTTTAGCAGCAAAGGAGGGACCAACTCCATGTTAATGCCCAGGATTTTGGAATGAGATTTTCAACGAGCAGGTATCCACATACTTTTGGCCATGTAGTCTACTTGGAGTCAGGTTCTCCCAGAGCTTGGGTTTCCAGTCTCACGTGAACTGCATCACCGTTAAAGCTGGACAAAGAGTGAGTGTCCTTTGCAGAATTTCTCCAGACTTGGATCCGCTTGGCCAAGCCCAAGTGTACAAAGCCCATGTTTGGAGCACAATGGAATATGCTCCCCTCGTATGGATGTCTGCAAGTGCCATTTATCTTCAAAAGCTGGATGATGTGCAACGTCTTGCTGTATGCATCATCAAGGTCCCTCCACAAGAATTGAATATCGATCCCCTACCACATAGGAGAACTGTAGCAGGTCTGGGTCTCATGTACAGACTGCACACAGAAGAAGTTCCAGCACTTCCGAACACCACGGTACCCACATCATGGATTCCATCAAGGTTCACCAGAGCAAGTGCTTCCTTTGGAAGCGATGCTGTGCAGTGTCTTTCTGGCAAGTTAGAGTGGTCACTGGTCACTTCAGTATGACTGCTCCGATATGCCCACAACAATACCAGTGTGGAACAGTTTACCAGATGCCACTGCAGGTCACCCAACATCCAGGATGTTTTTCAAGCAACAACAAAAAGAAAACAACATCCAGGATCAAGGCTTTCTGCTCCAGAGCACACAAATATCTTAAAGTCTAATATCTTAATAGCACATTTATGATAATGTTGTTTTGTATGTACGATTCTATTTAACATCTTTGCTCTTCGTGAGATATCCTGAACAGTCAGACTAGAGGACTGCCTGGCTGACGGCACAGCAGACAATTTCAAAACGAAATGCTTGTTGAATTGAACAAAATTAATCAGTAGAATATGTTTACACAGGAGGGACATCTTGCTCCACGTTACTCTATTAACATGGATTGAGTGGAGGTATTTTAATTGATCTTGATGCATAATTACCTGCAAATTGCTTATTCTATAAAGGAGGAGAGGGGGAGATTGGGACCATACTCTGTGTAGAGCGTTGGTGCT
The DNA here is from genome assembly GCF_056783735.1 of Eptatretus burgeri. Classification (NCBI taxonomy): domain Eukaryota; kingdom Metazoa; phylum Chordata; class Myxini; order Myxiniformes; family Myxinidae; genus Eptatretus; species Eptatretus burgeri. The sequence continues at coordinate 62,547,443 of NC_140963.1, read as the reverse complement.
GCTTTCAGCAGTCTCCTTGGCTATTGGGCACGATCCTGGACGGGTCGCTACTCCGACACAGATTCTATAAAGAAACGCATACCATGTATTTGTCGGGAACGTTTTACTTTCGGAAAAGTCGCAACTAATTTTAAACAACATTGTTCGTTTCGGTACATGTGTGAGAAGTTTGAACACAAAGCTCGTTGCACCTAAAAGCCTTTCCCAAATCTGATATGCAGACCAGTTGGAAGCTCAGCTAATGGAGGAAGCCAGTTGTCTGGGGATCGTTAGACGAAAGAGCGATGGTGCTGGAAACGGTCCGAGTCGCCGCCACGCAGCCCAAGGGCATGAGGTTTGCGTTCTGCACACAAACTTGTGCTGTTGTTTCCCTACTTTCTATCCCCAATTCACTGCTCATATTCTGCGCTATTTTGGAAGAATGTATGTACTTCCAGTAACCTAATATAAAAAAAATATTTCATCCCGAGTTTAAGGAACAAATGATATTTTTTGTTATGATTCACCTTCATAGCCAAAGATGCCCATTCACATGTGAGCATGAATCCATTTATAGCATAGGAGCTATGGACCATACAACAACCAAACTCTGACATGGCAAGCAGTGCAACGTGGTGTCAAGAAATATTCGAGAAGACCGCTCTCCGCAGTTCAGTGCAGGAATTTTGAATTCGTTCAGTTTGCCGGCGATACCTCAAATACTCTTGGCAAAAGACACCGTGAGAACTGTAAGGTCCACCGACTAATGGTGACCCAGTTTAACATCCATATGCAGAATGGAAATTGTTTTACAAATGATCCACATTCACCATGAGACGACACAGAGTGTAAGTCGTCACACGATCCTGTATGACTTCAAACAAAGAAATGAGGCCATTTGGCCCATCATTGACGTGGTGCACTCCCGGGTTAATTTTGATACAGCTTTCAACATCAATCTTCTTGATGGTTTATGAAAATCTAAATAACCCGATCTTGATGGGGTGACCCAAATTGTATGTGTATGTACAGTGGGGACATCATGACAAATTGCATGTGGATGTACAAAAGTACGAGTCCACTTAAATCAACGCCAAGCTTTCTCAAATCACGATTTCAAACACTAATTTGTCATAATATTGAAGATATGTACGTATCCATAGTCATTAATTTATTACAGTTATTATTGACTGAAACTTTGTCTTAACAGAATAAATTTGAAAGATAAAATTTACGTGAGCAGCCTGATTATGCTCTGGAGTGCATTACAACACTGTTGGGAAAAGATTCACTCAAACATAATCCATAAACCCATTGAATCAATCCCAAATGGAATTGAGGCAGTTTTCGGGGGAAAAGGGGGTCACACTGGAAATTGATTTTACACAAATACAGCTATTAGGGTTGGGGATGAAAATCCTCAATTTTCATCCGATTGACTTGAAATTTGAAGAGTTGTATATTTTGGTCATTGAATTCAACCACCAATTATTGTTGAGGTCAAATTTGTTTTATGGATTTTGCAACTACCATGCTCTGCACAACGTTGTCTTCTTGTTGTTTGTCTGTTTGTCAATCGCCGACAGTTCACAATTCTAAACCTATCTTACGAGGTTGTAGAGGTAGTCTCAACTGAGAAGCCAATTATTTTGATGTCAAAGGTCAAAGCTCATCTTGAGGTCAAATTTCTAAAATCCTCATTTTTCATCCGATTGATTTGATAATTAAATAGCAATTGCAATGCATAACTGAATTGGGAAAGCAACCAACTATTTTTGAGGTCAAAAGGTCAAAGGTCAGCTCAAGGGAAAACTTCTAAAATCATCAAATTTTATCTGCAAATCGTCAGTTTTCATCCAATTAACCTGAAAATTAAGCAGCAATTGCACAGTGCATCACTGAATTTGGAAACCAACTATGTTTGAGGTCAAAAGGTCAAAGGTCGATTCAAGGTCAAACTTCTAAAATCATCAATTTCGATCTGAAAAATAATCAATTTTCATCTGATTGACCTGAGCTTTGATTAAGATTGTCAATTTTAATGTTAATGAAATGTACAATTTGATGTATCCATGGCAACCTTTGGAGAGAGGGTGGAATCTGCAAGTATCGTGCTCTGCATGATGTTTTTTTGTTGTTAATATATTTTTTAATTCAAGCGAAAAAAAAAATGCTTCAACAAACAATAAGGAATGAAATGATTAGTAGTTGATGAAGTGCTCAATCAAAGCACCGTGCCTCTGGATGACAGCTGCGACATGGACACTGGAATTTTCGATAACCCAGCTGAGAACTGGAGCTGGTATGCATCTGATTTCCCATCTGAAGTTGTTTTTCAACCGCTGCAGTGTGTGTCGGTTGTTTCCGTAGACTTTAGCTTTGAAGGACCCCCATAGGTAGTAGTCAGGGGGAGACAGATCTGGGGAGTAGGGAGGCCATGGGTTATTCGTCCATCGAGAAATGAGTCAATCACCCAGGAAATGTCTCAAAAACTCCAAAGCACCTTTAGATGTATGTGGTGGTCCACCCTCTTACTGGAAGATGACTGAATATAATGATGTCTTGCTTCCTTCTCAATGCTGGAAGGAATCTTCTCTGCAGCATGTCCACGTATCTACTATCTATGTTGACTGTCACTGTTTGTCCGGTTTCATTCTCAATGAAGAAACGTCCTATTATACTGCCCTGTCTGATGGCACACAAAACTATTACTTTTGCTACAGAAACTGGTTGTTCTACATGTTCTTGTGGTTGGTGTTCTGCCAAAAATCACATGTTCTGTTTGTTGATGTAGCCGCTGACATGGAAGTGGGACTCGCCACGAAAGAAGATGTTGTCTAGAAAATTCTGGTCGTCTTCAATGAGCTGGGCAATGGTGGTGCAAAATTCTAACCTCTCACTCTTATTTACTTTGCTCTGGTGCTGTAGTAACTGTATCTTGAATGGACAGTTTCAAATAATCATGCATGATTCTGCCAATGGTTGTGCAAGAAGTTCCCAACAGCTGTGCAAATCGACGTGCCGACTTTGTGGGAGAAGCCTTCAAAGCTTCTCTTACAGCCTCTATCTTGGGTGTCCTCACTGAAGGTTTTCGATCACTGTGTCTTTTAATTTGCAGTGTCTCTAAAGTTTTCAACAATACACTTCATAGTTTTGCATTGTGGAATTCTTGCATTGGGATAGACCATATGAAACTTCCTTTGTGTATAAACAGGTAACTTCTTCGCAAAAGACAACTCTAAAATGAGCATCCATTGGGGCACAGAAAAATTGTTTTACATGGTTGAAACATTGATGAAAAAGGTTTCCAACCCTGTTCTTCAGGTGACATGAAAATGAGGGTCACATTAGTAAAACAATAAAAAGAGCAATCAGAGATTGCAGACCCTCACCAGGACTTTTGTGTGGGGTTTGGGTGCTGCTCTTTTGTAATTAAAAATAGACGTAACTAGAACTGCCACTTTATAAATGCTGGCAGTGATGACCGGATACCAAGACGTCCCAATTTGATGCAACCCCACTTTGATCGGACACCTGACCCTGACCCTGACCCATGATATTTATTATTATTCAATTGAATTCAGAATGGGATTAAAATCAATTCAATTCAAATCAAATGGAAGACCAACTAGGTACAGTCCTGCATTGGAGTAATCAGAAGGAACCCGAACAAGCAAAACGCAAAGATGAAGTCATCAGGAGGAACCTGGATAGGATTTGCGGGTTTCAGCTGCTACTCCTCTACCCTCAAACCCATCCAAGCACAGCCAAGTGAGCCTTATTAAACAAAAAAAAGAAATTAAAAAGAAATCACATCAAAAAACATAAATAATTGTGGCTGCCAAACCATGTGTCCGATCAGGTGGAAATCTAAAACATATATTCCTCATAGCCACTAGATCATAATTGTGAGGTTTCACACCGATTGATTAAGCAGTTCAAGAGAAATAATTTTTTATTGATTTTTTCTCAATCCAATATGGCTACCAGACCATGTGACATCAATTATTCGTGAATACCCTGGTATCCGCAGGGCTTGGGGAACATTTGTGTGAAGATTCCCCTCGATCGGTCCAGCCATTCTGGAGAAGATTTTTTTAATAGGTTTTAAGGTAAATCCAATATGGCTGCCAAACCATGTGACCTTACGACGTCATATGTGTGAACCTTTTGTTCATCATGGATAGGCGGTCATATGTGTAAAGTTTTGCCAAGATATGTTCAGCCACTTCAGAGAAGATTTTTCAAGTTTTTTTTTTAACAATATGGCTGCCAAATCACGTGACCGATGATGTCATCAAATTTTTTTTTTCTGTGGACCATTTTATCTCTCGATGACCCTGAAAAATTTTCATCCTGATCAGATGTAGCATTCTACACATGCTATTGTGATGCCATAATGAAGGCACCTTTGACATGTTTTTTTTTAATCACACTTATTCTCCATGAGAACTTGCCATGTGCCAAGTTTCAACTGGTTTCATAGATACATACGTCCAAATTTTTCCCGTTTTTCCAACATGGCTGCCACACCACATGACCGATGACGTCATAATGATCAATAAAACATTCTACATGAGTAGTCACTCCTATGGTGAAAATTTCATTTCAATCCGACAAGTGGTTGCGGATAAAAACATTAAAGTTCTGTGCAGACAAACGAACAAATGGACTCAAATGTAATACCCTCTCCATCGGCAGGGGTAACTGGAACAGCACTTGGTGGAGTGCGTAACTCCACCACACTGAACAGTTTATGTTTTGTATCCCACTGATAGAATGTGCATCTGGGCCTGAACCAAAATCTAATCTGCTTCTTCAGGTCACCTTCTTAACTCATCCATCAAGTTTTGTCAGAACATGTCAACAATGTTTTGAAACATCATGCTATTATATCCGTTTTGGTCCCATGTCTCAATGGTGAGGAATCACTTTAAAAACTGGAACGGCACTTGGTGGAGCGCATACCTCCGCCACGCTGAACAGTTTACGTTTTGTATCCCACTAATGGGGCAGATCCGGGTCTGGATCTTCACCAAAATCGAATCGATTCGTCTTTGTCACACACCTAACTCATCCACCAGGTTTCGGCTGAATCCGTCCAAAACCTTTTGAGATATCATGCTCACAGACAGAAAGGCAAAGACAAACAAACAGGGGTGAAAGCATAACCTCTGTCCACCTTTGATTGGTGGAGTTAATAATGTTAGCTGTTTGAGAAGTTGCACTTCATGTTGGACCACCCTGTATATGGTGGAGTGGGGGAGGGAGGAAGTGGGGTGAAAAGGCAGAGTCAGGGAGTTGAGGAGCGGAGAGAAAAGGAAGAGGAGGTTCCTTGGAGATAGGGAGTTAGGGGGGGGAAGGAGTTGAATGAGGGGTGGGTAACTTTCATGTACCTAATATTTGGATGGGCTTCAACTTCAACATGTTTATAGATAATAAATTAGTTTTGTTCCTAACATTATCTTTTTCTTTTACTTCCCTGCACTTGCTGGACAGAGTCGCTGTCGCAGTGAAATCATGAGAGATCTTAAAGGGTTTGACAAGACCTCATGCACAGCAGCTGTGTGCAAAACCCAAAGCTTGGATCGTCGTGGAAGTTTTGATTCGATAACCAGAAATGAGAAGTTGAGAGCCAAAGCAACGACACAAGAGTCTGCACCCTCAAGGTTCTCTAACCGCCTGCTGATTCGTGGAAGTACCAAGTCTCGGTGCAGACCAAAATCTACTTCTCCAAAGAATATAAAGCCTGCACCAATGCAATCTCAAGGTAACGCACTCAAAGGTACACCATTCGCTATTAAAATACACTTGCAATCTCGGAAAATGGATATTAGCAATGGTGTCTGATTTCAATGGAAACAACTATGTTGTTAGGGCAATAGTATGAGCAATAGGACGCTGCCTCATGCAGAGGATATTAAGCCGGCTATGCCATCGCCATTCATCTATCATGGTTCCTCCCAGACCATTGCCATATTAATTTTTTATTGATCTTTTGAAAAAATATTCGTGAAGACTCAATCTCTTATCAGCTCATGGTGAGCTGTTTTAGGTCAGCACTTGTATCTTATGAATCGGAACAAAGTAGCCAACAGAGGCAGGCCAGGAACCCATGACTTAGTTCAGATTTTGTCATCACAGGTCGTGCCGTATCTGAAGGCAGTGAATCACAAGATGGAGACAGGAGACTTCATCCCAACACTGCCACCCTCTTGCACGTACAAAGGCAGTTCCAACAAGATTCAATTGCTGTGAATCAAAAGGAAATCACAACGGTGACACCGCCTCGGCCACTGAACACGGAAAACGTGGCAACCGGCGAGATATTTTACTGCTAACCAAAACTCGATCCCATCTTTGCCGTTTGGTTTCAACTATCATACATCCTTTTTAAAAAAAATACCCTCAAACTTGGCAATTAAAATTGCCTATTATGCTCAGAAAGAATCTCTCAATTGTGGAAGATAACATTATACCAACCTTAGAATGGTTGAAATGAAATACTTTTGTGTTAGTAAGTATGAGATGTAAGAAAGACTTCCTTGTATATCCGATTTATTAACATGTAAAGGGTTTTTAATTTGGAGCGTGGCTTCCCAGGTTCGGTGGAGGTTCGTCAAGGAAATGTTCCTGTTTGACACTGCAAAGTGATCCAAGCCATCCTACGCTAAATCTTATTGTGCATGATAAGGACGGCGGAAGGGTGGCCAGGAGGGGGGAGGGCAGGTGTGGAGGGAATAAAACATCAGGAACAATGCAATGTTGAAGGGTTGGGGAAAAACGATAACAGCGTTCAGCATTGGACGGCTCGCTTTGCCGTACAAGAAAGGCTGTGCACAGAAACTGTGCTTGTGCCCTAGTGTACGGTACTCAAAACAATTTATTTCATTCCCTCATGTTGAAAGTGTTTTCCTTAATTGGCCTTATACTTGAAAAGACCGGGTTGAGACCCAGTTGTAACGTTGGTATTACAACTCGGGCATCTATGCTAATTGCAAATGGAAGGCTTCCTCGTTGTCACGTAATCTGGCAATTCCAGGTCGATCTGTAAATTTATTATCCAGAGCAGGCGATGAAAGTGTTTGCAAAATTATTTTTTTTAAACCTTTCATTGTTTTCTCAAATTGTGCAGAAGTTTGTTGTTCAGATTGAAAAAGTCAAACCGATGAGAAAAGTGCAACTTACATGGCATTTTGAGGGTTACAGAATCGATATTTTAAAACTGTGAACTTCAGGCGTCATCTCAAAAATTCTGTCACCCTATCTCTATAATACACATGGTACTGCAAACTTCATTCATGAAACATTGTTCCACATAACATCCATCCTCTTCAATGCACTTCAATCAGCTCAGCCTTTCTGATGAGTCCATGAACATCATGGTCATGACTGCATTAACTTCTTCAGCAGATGCAAAACTTTTCTTACAATTATTCATATTACTCTCCTGTAAAAAAGAAAAAAGTTTTTGGGTGGATTTAATATGCATTTATCAAGAGTTTGGATGTTTTCTTAACTGAAGTGTACTGGTATCACCACATCCTCAGTGTGGGAATCATTATATTCTATAATTTCTAACTCTCGTGAAAGAGCTTCAGAAATTTGCACACTCACGCACACACTCACGCACACACTCACACATACACACTGCAACCCACTGTCCTCTATGGTATTTCAGCCTACAGGGTTTATCTATGGTCTATTCCCTAAATGCTGAGTGTCAAGAAAGAACACACTATTTTATTCCTTTGTACGACTCGACCAGAGTCACAATCGACATCAGTCACTCGAACCACAACGCCACCACCGCATCTGGTTATTTTAATTCCCGAAGAAAAACAAACTGTTACAGAAACTTGTTATTTCATTACCAGAGATAAGTAAATCATGAGATTCCTTGCTTGTAATCTTTTGATCTCACTGACATTTTACTTTTAAAATTACAAAACTGGGCGACAGACCTTTTGTGACGACCCTTGTATATTTTAAGCGGGTGAAGTTAGTAGGACATTGCCAAAAGATGGGGGAACTTGTGTGCTGATGACACTGCATATTGCAATGGCAAACTCTTTTATTTGTACAAAAATGGGTATTTAATCCAAGTTATTTGTAAGAAATTAAATATAAGCACGTGGGGTTTGGAAAAATTTTGAAAATAATTTTATATTGTAAATAATTTGGCACATTAATTACTGTATTACGTTGTAAATATTTCACCACAATAAAAGGTTAAATCTTTTTAAATGCGTTATCAATATATATATATATATATATATATATATATATATATATATATATATATATATATGTAAAATATATAAATAAAAGGAAGGTGTCCATTTGTCTGTTAGTCTTTTTTCCTTTCTTATCTTCTCTCTCACCTCTTCACGCATCATCACCAATCATTACAAGCATAATTAACAATGTATTACAATTATACTTGTGACATCAAAACTTACTTGCAGCTCCTCCATTTATTCTGTTCAGCTCATTCAAAAGCAGACTTTTCTCAAAGCGTTCACCATGCGAGCTGATGTCATGACATTGCGGTGCCATTGCGCCGTGGAATTGTTGTTGTTATAAGACCATCCCATTATATCAAATCCGATCAACCGTCCTTGACGGGGATATCAGCAAGTACAGAAAATGGTAGCATTTCTGAAGTTTCTGGTGCCGTCATCGTGAGCAGAGAACACAAAAATCTGGAAATGCTTTGCTGAATAAAGGGAACATCCTTTCAATAAACATTCCCTACATTTTGTTTCATTCGGAAAATTTTACCCATTTCACAAGAAATGCCAATTTTTGGTTTTTAGTGTTAATAATACAATAATATAATATATGTTCTCTTACAAGGAACTTCAATGCAGGATGGAGGCCATTGGGCCAATCAAAGCCTGTGCTGGTATTGCCAATTATGGTTGTTTGTATTGAATAACTTCATGGTTGTTTTCATCACATTGCTTATATCTGCTTTTTATAATAATCCATGAACACAAATTGTTTTAAAAGTGAAATATGAGCTATTTTTGTTATTTGAAGTGAATGTTATGTTGTGGATGAAAATAAAATTAAACTTTTTGAATGAAACTTTTTTATTATTATATGCTCATGAATCGAACAGATTGAAAACAACCGAACCTTTCCGTGATTGGCATTGCAAGATGTCAAGAGGTTTACATCGTCAAAAGTTTATTTTGGATTGAAAGCTTGATCGATGCTCAGAAGCTGTTTGCACAAATTTCTTTATAAGAGTTTATAATACCACGATGGTCTCTTACTGCTTAACTCAATTTCAAATTCGGAGCACCGTTATAACAACATTATCCTCAAGCAATATTTTGAGGCTTGTATGTATTTATCTTCAGCTTTCAAAGTAATTTATTTCTAATTTAATAGTGAATGAAATACTTGAAAACTTTGTTCAAAGTGCTCCTTAAATGAGGGAAATCAAAATTGTCACATAAATACTGGATTGCCATGCTTCAATAGACACATGCATCGATTGGGCTCAAAGGGTAGCTTAGAGATGGTGTACTCACCATTGACCTGTCAAGACATGGTTCATTTCTTCACTTGACGAAAACAGCCACCCTGGTGTTTAGGTGTTTTACAGGCAGAGGGTCGAATCAATGTGTGCTGTCTTGGATGGAATGTTAAGCTTGGGATTGTTCTGCTTGCAATGACTGGTGGACGTTAAAGATCCCACATTGTCTTTGGCAAAGAGTAGGCGATTGTTTTTTATGCCTCCGCTGACGAAGTCGCTGGTGGCATTATGATTTTGGGTTGTCCGTCCATGCTAATTTCTGTTTTCTCCGCAACCGCTTATCCGATTGACTCAATTTTCACCAAAGGAGTGCCTACTCATGCAGAATGTTTCAATGATAATTATGACGTCATAGATGACGTGGTGTGCCAGCCATGTTTGAGAAAAAAGAAAAACTTTGGAACTTTGTATCTCTGAAACCATTCCATAGAAAAAAAATTGAAACTTGGCACATGTAAAGTACTCCCCATGGGAAACAAGGGCGATTTTTTTTGATGATGTCATAGGTGCTTCGGTATGATGTAATTGCACATGTCAAATGCTTTATCCAATCAGTATGAAAATTTTTGAGGGTGATCTAGGGATAAATTGTATGGGGGGGGGGGAGAACATTGATGACATCATTGGTCATGTGGTTCAGCAGCCATATTTTAAACATAAGAATGTTCAACAATTTTCTCCGAAATGGCTGAACAGATTGAGACAAAACTTCACATGTATGATCGCATATTCATGAGGAACAAAAGTTTCTAAACCTATGAAGTCCTAGGTCACATGGTTTGGCAGCTATGATTTTTTTGAAGAACAAACGTTTTAAAATCTTCTTCTCCAGAACAGCTTGACAGATCGAGGGGACACTTTACTTACATGTTCCCCAAGCCTTGGAGATATAAGGGTGTTCATGAATAATTAATAGGTCACATTATCTGGCAGCCATATTGGTTTGAACGAAATTCTTAAAAAAAATCTTTCTTGAACTGCTTTATCAATTGATGTGAAACATCACAGTTATGATCGAGTGGACATGTGGAATACATGTTTCAAATTTCAACCTGATCGGGCAGACAGAATTATTTAATATTTTAAATCTGGGTTCAGGGATTTAAATCAAACTTGACACAAGTTTGCATAAAGATTGAATAATGTTGGCGGCGGCATATCTGGCAACGTGGCGATGTAAAAGAGTGCCCTTCTAGTATTTTTTATTGCCTGTAGTACTGTGTTAGTTGGCAGGATGGCCTCAAGGTTTGCACATCTGCCTCTAAGCTGTCTAACCTGAGTCCTCTTTGATATAGAATTCTTTTCTGGGGGTGTGGCTGTGCCACTGATGTAGTGCCCTCTGGAGGTCAGGGCAGGAATTTGTAATTTGTTCAGGGTGCCAGCGATAGCTTGCCTACTTTTCACAAAGGACACCGTGGGATCTTTAACGTCCACCAACCAATGCCGACACACTGGACGCCAAGTTTAACATCCATCCGAGGGACGGCACACACATTGATGTAAGTTTGGTGTCGAATACTTTTATCACATCTGGACGTGTACAGATATCTATATATATATATATATATATATATATATATATATATATATATATATATATATATATATATATATATATATATATATATATATATATATATATATATCTATATATCTCTCGTTGCATCATTGGTTGGGACACAGCTATGCCACTGATGCAGTGTCCCCTTACCAGTACACTGGTGCTCATTTTGCCAACCTCGGAAGGATGGCAGGCTGAGTCAACCTCCTGGTGTATTTTAATTTAGCAGCCAACGGGGCTTGAACTCAGGACCCTCGGATCCCAAGCCACCACCCTAACCACGAAGCCAATACCAGGCTACGTGTACAGATAAAGGAGTTTCAGCCAGGCTAGAATGCAAAACTAATTTTATTTAATTAAATCATGAACCGATTCAAGCTCGATGTCAAAAGGAATAGTTGACACTAGAACCATGAGATCAACTTTACAGGTACCAGTTATTTAATCGCTACCTGTTTGAATGCCAGTTCACCACAGGTTTATGCAGATGGTCTTTTAGCTCAGCAATGCACAAGTTTTAACCATCCATTTCATTGAACAGAAAACCAGAATGAGAGCTCTGCACACAGGTTTATGCATTATAACACACAAAACACTTTTATAGACATGAACACATAGGAAACTAAAGTTGTCCGAGTTCCTCTCCTGCTTGCGTTGTCCAATTTAAGAGGTCAGTATATGGTACTAATGTAGTGCAATGCCAAGGAGAAACAAGAGCATGGATGCTCTCTTCTAACACAGCCATATCAAGTTTGAGCGGTCGGCTCGTGTGATGGAGCAGAGGTACGTTCCTCATCACCAGCAGTAACAATGTCGCGGCTTGAAACAGGAGCCAGAGAAGCAGCTGTCTCGGGTCCGTCCAACAAGGAAGCACCATGGAACAGCAGCATTCAGCACCACTTGTGTCAACACCGGCAGCAACTTTCGGTCTCTGTCTCTCGTCGCCCATTCCAAAAAATCTAGCAGGACATTTCATGGTGGACCTTAATTGAGCAGTACCAATGGAGAGGTTTTTTCTGATGATCTCACTCAAGTTGTCTTATTACTCCATGGCCACATATACCTTGCGTGAGGATATAATGTCACAGTCAGGTGACGCTAATAAAGAGTCCATTAAACTGACTTCTCCAAGTTGAATCCAATCTGACTCGATCTGCTTTGCGCATGACTGTTCACACTTACATCACCATCAGTAGTCATGCAGATGCCGGTGTTTACCCGTGCCCTCTTTCATACCGAATTCCACTGGATAACGGGGAGAAGATAAATATAGACAAACCGCTTAGACAAGCGGACACAGACAAGACTTGCACTATAAGATAACAGCAAACTATTTGAAAGGAAATGAACTGAGATAAATTCAAAGTGAAAGACCGGACGATGTGTACTCCCTTTGATGGAGCTCCCTTCGAGCTCAGGACATTACTTTGTTTATGCATTATGTACATAATTAGTTTTGAACCGTTGAGGAATATTCTTCTGTTGACCATTCATCAGCCAATCATGTGTCGGGACGTTAAGGTGACTGTCCTGTCAGCAATGTAGATTGTCAAACGTCCTATTGTGTCAATTTTGTCTCATTAGAACCCCCATTCTGCTCTTTAACCGTCATGGTAGCCCCCTGCGACTCCATTAATAGATCAATGGTATCCCATTGCGGCGCTAAGCAGGTGTTCAGAACAGAAAGGCCAAGGTTAACAACACCTCCATGTGTACTCAAAGAATTCTTTCTTCATGTGCCATATTCGATAGATTATTTATATATATATATATATATATATATATATATATATATATATATATATATATATATATATATATATATACATATGTATGTTTTGTGTAAAGCTGCAGTGTACTGTGTTAAGCCCTTTATAGTGGTGAAGACAAAGTGTACCGACCGATAAGCTCCATTATGGCCTTGGGTGAGGTCATCGTCGTTTGTGACGTCACTATGGTGGGAGTTTATGAGGTTGCTGTCGAGCCCAGGTCGACACAATTCCCAGGCTCAGGGTGGGGCGAGACTCGAGAGTAGAGCTGTAGAGCATCAGTGAGGCCAGGCAGTCTCTCGGGGAGTTTTTCCAACTGCTCTTTTCCCACGGATTTTCCCAGTTTCGCTCGTTTCGCTCTCCCAGCCTCCTGCCAAGCTCAACCCACAGTGTTGTCGGACGATTGCTGAGTTTTTCGAATTCGCTGTGTCCGTGTGATGTACAAGGGCTTTATTTTGACACGACTTGGGGAACGACAAAGACACGTGACGTTGAGTGCGAGAGTGTGCAGGTGCGAGTTGTGCGCGAGTTGTATTTTCATGACAATGGAATGCCGCCCAACAGAGCGCGTGCACGTGCTCGCCACCTGTTCGAGGCCGTGGGTTCGACGGACGGGCTCGATGCCTACACAAATAAGGCTTCCAGTCATGCGTTCGAGAAATGCGTGGAATTCAAATCACAACGTCCGGAGGGAAGAGGAAGAAGAGGATTTTTAAGAACCCCCTCGTGCATCTTCACTCCTCTGAACTTAACGAAAACATGTACGGACTCACATGATGGGACTCACATGGCCCGAGTTTGCTTTGCTCATTTTTAAAAGAAGAAAGTTTTTCCAAATCATTGTCGTGCATCATTCAATTCGAAGATGATGAACTCAGACGAACCAGTTGAATAATCTTCCCATCTGATCGTTTGTGTGATATCCCCAAGTTCAAAGGCCGTGTTGCTTTGTCTACGTCTCTCTTCCTGTCTTTGTGACGTGTCCTTTATGACGTTGTGTTGAATGCAATGTTAGGAACCTCAAGCCTCGTCCAGGCGATCATTCATAAATCGCAAACGGAGATTGTCGGTTATAATTGCATGACGACGCCAGTGCTGCAGTGGAGTTCCACTCTGTTTCGGTGAAATCCCACAGTTTCGCTCAGGATGTTTGTGCGAGGTTGTTTTGCGACGGTTCCTTGGGAACAAACATTTCTGGCATATGTAGACCTACTATTACAACATCTCCACAAAATAATGAACTTTGGTGAGAATGACATATCCAGACTAGAAGGGCACTCGGAAGAGCACGTACCTCCGCCACGTAATGCCTGATCCATGAGAACATATCGAACCCAATACATTTTTGAAATATCATGCCGGACAGTGCTGTGTCGTTTTTGGCCCCGTCTCTCAATGGTGAAGAATCACTTTAAAAATTAAATAATTCTCGTATCCAAATCCGGATTCGGATCTTCACTAAAAATTGAATCAATTCGTCCTTGCCACACACCCAACCTGTCCACAAAATTTCATCCGGATGTGTCCAGAACTTTTTGAGATATCCTGTACACAGATAAACAAACAGACAGAGAGGGCTGAAAACACAACCTCCTTCACCTCGGTGATGGAGGTGAGGATGGATTGAACGATGCAGCTAAATCCGAACATGTCAGGCAGGAATTGCACACGGAAGAGCCCAAAGACTTCATGAACTACAACCTCTGTCATCCCGAAATGTTTGATTCCCTTTTATAAACCTGGGGGCCTATTGGACCAAATTTTCATTGGTCTTCACGGCCTTGGGCGTTTTTCCAAGTCCAAACCAAAACAATATGTTTCTCAGTCCCAAAGTCTTGAAACCATAATAATAAATAACAATAATTAGAGGTCTTCCAAGGTCTTGGGGGTCTTAAAGGGTCTTCAAATGTCAAAGGGGTCTCAGCAGTCCCATTGGTTCTCCACTCAAAACTGATGGACGTGACTGATGACAAATCAAACTGGAGAGTTCATATAACACCTTATCCCCACGCAATCATGACAAAAACGACACGGTAAGGGTCTTTTCAACTCTTGCTTTGCCAATATTCGTTTTGTTCATGACACTACTCAGCTGGCATGCGTTTTTCGTCACCATCGAGCTTTATTCATGCATTTGCGCAATCACAAACCTTCTGCCATGTCTTCTCAGAGAAACTGACGATTTTGGAATGATCTTTGAGAAAAGATGCACGAATCACTAAATTAAACAGACATATTTGTTTTGGACACTGTTAGCGCAGATGTTGCATCGCTGGGGACAACCAGTTTGTCTGACTCTCTTATATTCCCTGGCCCGAGAGTGCCAGTGGTAAATTTGATTGGTTGAGACGGCGTACAATTTTTGCCAAATTACTGCAAAACTGAAGATGTTTAGATGTACAAAGAAGGAGGTTTGTGTTCTGCAATTTTTCAAAAAATATAGAGTTTGATTGAAATAAAATAAAAGTTTTAAAGGCTGTATAAAAAAACCCCGTGAAAACCCATCTACCTCCGTTGATGCGGAGTCTTTTACACCACATTATTCAACATGTTAAATTTGTTCTTCGTGCTTGTTGTTTGTATCATTTATCACGTTCCTAAAAGCAGTAAGTTTCCTGTTTTGAATTATTTAAAAAAAAAATGTAAAAAATTTTTTTTTTTAAATTTAAAATTTTTTTTTTTTAAATAAAATTTTTTTTTTTAATTTTTTTTTTTAAATAAAAATTTTTTTTTTTTAAATTAAAAAAAAAAGACTGAAGCAATTGCTTCACAACCAATGTGGCATGCGCACGTGAGACGGGACACCGTATAATGTTTACAGATCCAGAGCCAAACTACAGCACTTTGGAAGTTCAAACAAGCTGATGTGTGTTCTTCAGTTTTCGAAATATGAAATTAAATTGAAGAAATTAAGTCGTTCCTCGATTACAGACCGAATGACAGACACGGCATGAAGAAATTGCTTTCATCGCTGCTTTGTGCTACGCGTGGGATAACTGGCTCGGTTACAACTGCCATCCATAATGTCATTAAAACTTCCAGCGTTATGTCTACAATATGCCTCATACCTGTCAATTATAACTGGCATTGTCAGTTTGTTAGTTATGAAAGATATACAGACGAGGTTTAAGACAGGTGACAGATATCACGTCATAAGCCATTTTCATTTCTACCAAGGAAATTGGATACGTTAGACAGGTACCTTCTCAAGTTATTATTGCCCCTGATACTCGAAGCAACATGGGGTAAAGCAATTGGTTCATGTTCGTCCGTCCATCTATCAGTTTGTGACTGTCAGTTTATGATTGAGGAACAAATTATTCAAATCGAAAGTTATATTTTGAACACGAATAGGAAGACAAGTTTGCCGTTTTATCGTACTTTGGCTTTGAATTAGTCCAGATCGCACATGCGCACAGAGGAGCAAGATAATATTTTTACTCTATCTGCCTGGCGGTCAAACAAATTTGAAAATTATTCCAAACATTTCAGTTGTCCTTCGGGTCAAACATTAAATTAACTGTTTTTTTTTAAGGATGCGATGAAGGACACATACACCAGTTATGAATATCTAATGTGACGTGTTCGGGTAGTGTGATGGACACTGCGTAAAACGGCGGTCAATTCCAGAATTAATATATCTATACGCCTTTAAACCTCTTGAAATCATCATTTAAATTGAATTATACACTTGGAGACTAGAGAACACAAATTGCCTTCATAATACTTCCGAAACCATGCAATATATTGTTATGGTTGTGGGGGTAGATGGAAGGATTTAATAGGGAATTTAGCATTGTGTTGTGTTGCTTGGTCCGTGGACGAGTAGAAAGCATGTTGATGTAACTAAGTTAGGGAATCTATGAGCTTAAGTGTTATGTGTCAGAGTGAAGAAGAACAGAAGAGAGGGTCGGAGTGAAGAACAGAAGATGTCGATTGATGCTGCATTCGATGGTGATCCATCTCCAAAACTGCGACCCAACATCGTGTTATTATGGCTTATACGAGTGAGGTGTGTAAGATTGCATCAGCGGCGCTAAACTTCTGGATTTTTTTAAAAACGATTTTAAAAAATGGTTATTTTATTGAAATTGAAGTACAGTACATGATTTTACTTGAACACTGTGCGGGGTAGGCCTGGGGTGTGTTCAGTTACCAAGAAGCTAGCAAGCGCATGTCAAGCCAGCCGTTCCTTATCAATGGTTTTGAGTGGAGTGCTTGCTTGAGTGCTTAAGCCACTTGAGTGCTTTGCAAGAAACGTGGTAACTGAACACACCCCAAGTGTTGGTTTAATGGTTAAGGTGGCTGGCTTAAGATCTTCGGGTATTGTGTTGGGAGCCCCTGGCTCACCGTTAAATAACACCAGGAGGGTTAACTCAGCCTGGTATCTTTCCGATGTCAACAAAATGAGTACCAGCTTCCTGGAAACGCGTGGCACTGCATTACCGGCACAGCCACGCTCCCAGATATCACACAACCAGCAGCCACAGGCTGCATATGATATAATATTATTGCACGGGGTATCGTGTTCTATGAACTCTCGAGTTTATTCTGCCATCATGTTGATGAATATATTGGAGATTTTTTTCATGATGCCTTTACGGATTCGTCTACAACTATTACAACTACTATCAGGGCCTACAAGCTATTTGACGGCCGCAGTTAATCCCACCTTTTGTGGGATCGGCTGAGGAAAAAAGTTGGCCAAAGTGTTTCGCGAATCGGCGAAGCCGGGCCTATCGTTTGACTGAAAGTGGCAGGTGTTTGTAAGAAAAACAAGCTCAAATGAGCTAAGATCCTCGTCCTCTTCATGATGACATCATAAAACGAATATGACGTCATCGTGATGTATCAGGTTTGCGATAAATTATCCATGCTAATGCCCGGCTTGATTCCCGCAAACAAAATTCAAACAGCTTGCCTTGTTTCAGAGATAATGGTATGGGCGATTTCTATTAGCGGCAATACTATGACGTCAACTTTTTTTCGAGGAGAATTTCCAAAATCGGAGATGGTCACTGCCTGCGCGTGGGCTTTCTGCATATACATGGCGAGTTTCACGAAGATCCGATGAAAACTCTGGGTTGTGAAACAAAAAATGTCAAAAAATAGGACTGGTGTCATAAAAATTGATATGACGTCATAGTGATGTATCCTATGTGCGGTAATTCATCTCTGCTAATGCCCTGTTCGATTCCCACAAACAGAATTCGAAAAGCTTGCCCAGTTTCAGAGATAATTTTTTAGGCGATTTCCATTAGCGGAGATGTTTTGACATCATAACTTTTTTTTCTGGGAGGAATTTTCAAAATCGGAGATGGTTACTGTCTGCACAGCGTATTTTTACATATATATGCCAAGTTTCAGGAAGTTTCGATAAAAACTGTAGGCTGTGAAACAAAAAAAGTCCACAAGAAGAAGATGAAGAACAACAACGTGAGTAAGACTTAGAGATCCTCCACGAGGATCTAAAAAAATAACTTTTTTCTACTTTATTAAATAAATGTTGTAGGCAATATTATTACGGGTGGGTCTGCATAAGATAAGGGACCTAACTGATTACCCATTGTCAAAATAGAAACGTTTGTTCCATTGTTGAACGTGTCATGTGTCATCCGCTCACATTGGTCCTCATCCCAGCTCACGTGGCTACAATATTGAGGTGGTGCCTTGGCTTTCAGTGGTCTTTCTAGTCATGAATCCAGGCTCTTCCTGGGTCATAACATTCATGGTCAGGCACATATGCATTGGTCTGTTACTGAATGAAAAGGGCAAAACGGATTGCATCAAGCAATGACATTCCGTATTGAAGATACATCAATGAGGGCATCATCAGTTATACATCCCAATGATCCTTTGGAATTATAGAGTCCCAGAACAGATCTATCTATCTATCACAGCACTCATTCACATTTGCTTTTTCAGTCGTTCCATTCGACAATCCTTATCTGGGAGGCATGAAGTACGTCTAGGGCCACCTGATAAACTCTGTTAGTCGGGATTTCTGCGCATGGGCGCCAAGCAATCTGGGGCAGATTACATCATTTCTGAAGTGCCATATCGAGTTGCTAGATGCTGTACTGGCTTTATGGCAGCTATATCCTTCCTCAACATGGCAACCAAAAACTGCACACAATATGCCAGATGAGGTCTCACTAAATTCCTATACAGTGTACCTCTTGATTTATGGTTTATCCCCCTATGAATACAACCTAAAACCCTTTTAGCTTTACCTATAGCTGCCTGACACTCTCCTGTCCACTTGCCCCCATACCTTTTGCCACACCCAGATATTTCTCCTGTGTGACAAGCTCCAAGATTGCCCCTTGAATCATGTAATCTCTATTTTCAATATCTTTACCCACCCTCAGCACCTTACATTTCTTCATGTTAAATTTCATCTGCCAATCTTTTTACCCATCTATTAAAGTATGTACATTTCCCCAAATGCAATTCCCTCCCGTTCTGTTCTCTACCTTACCTCCAAGCTTTGCGTCGTCAGCAAATTTGGAAGGCAGATTCTTAACCGCACTATCCAAATCGTTGATGTAAATTATGAATAACAAGTAAAATGAAACGTCATAGCCCCCGTTGTTTTAGAAATTTTGCTGTACGGAGTTAAAGGGCTATCCCATATTTATGTACAACAAAAATGGCCTCCAGTCATCCATATTGGATGTGGTCTTGAAAATTAATGACGTGCATATGCAATCCAGCATTCATTATCTGTGAGCCAGGTTTGAACAAGATCGGGAAATGCATTTCTGAGAGATGGTCGAGGACGTGTTCGACACCGGGGTTTTTTTTTTTTACAACTAAAATGGCCGCCAGTCTATCAGTCGGCCATCTTTGATCAGATTGCAAAATAAAGTGAGGTGCACTTGTATGCCATCATGTTCTGTGTTTGTGCCACATTCAAACAAAATCGGACCATGCATGTCTGAGAAATGTTTGGGAAAACATTTAAGTAACAAAATGGCTGCCAGTCAGCCATCTTGGATCTGATGTCGAAAATAATTGACGTGCATATGTAAGCTGTCATTCGTTATCTGCGTGCCAAGTTTGAACAAGATTGATAAATGCATGTCCGAGAAATGGCTGAGGACGTGTTCTCCATCAGGGTTTTTACAACTAAAATGGCCGCCAGTCCAAATGGATTTGCAAGAGTTCACCCCTCCGTCGAAAAAGAAAGAGAAGGAGAGATGGTTTGTTACTGGGATTGGATGTTTGATCCAATTCCAGTAACAAACATATACTCATTTATTCCTCTCCCCCCCCCCCCACCCCAACTTGTGGAACAAATTCCACACTCTCTGCAATCTCATTATTCCGTCCAGGTCTTCAAGACAACTGTTCACCACCATTTTAGATCACCCCCCACCCAAAACAATGATTTTTTTTCACCCCTGTTAACCACCTCCCCCAATCCCTCCTCCTTCCAAATTTTCAGTTTTTCCTTCCTGAGAGTTCCCTTCTGCATCCTTCAATTTCACCCCCCATGCATCCTTTCCTGCCATCATTCCTCCCCACATCCATTGTTTGAACAAGTCTCCCTCTATTTTTGTCCTTCAACTCTGCTGTTGGTGTCCCCCCCACCCCCTCCCACCCCCCTCTGTTCATTTTGTTCTGTTGCATTCTGATCCATTCATTGTGCTAGCTCTTCCACGAGCTTTAACTCTGTATACAATTTTTTTTTTATTCTTAGTCAATCATCCACCATTTTTTTTATACGCCCGATATATATATCGGGGCGTATTATGTGATACCGGTAGTCCGTCCGTCCGTTCCTGTCCGCACTCGAACTCCCAAAGTTTTTAACTTTCACGTTTCATATTTGGTACATAGGTGCAGACTGTGGAGACGGTGTGTCGCGACATACGTTCATCACCTAAAGTGGTTGCCATGGCAACCAGGATGCTGTTTTCCATGTAGTAGCACAATTCTGTATATACCTTCTTGTTCGGGTGTATGTTGTGCTCACTTGAGCTCTTGTTTTAAGTTTGTGATACTTGCATTTAAATTCCTTTGAATCATGCAGGTTGTGTGGTATCCTCTCAGTCATTCATCCTTCTCAGCCCCACCATGTTGCACTCTCTCAGCCAGCAACCATATCAAATTGCACTCTCTAAATCTTGGGTAACTGCTGACTTTTTGTCCCACTGTGGAATGACCATTTCGAGACTGTCCAGTCATGTTCTTCCTGTTTGTCAATTATTTGTGTCCGGTGACATGTTCTTAGTCTCCTTACTCCTTTTGTTCTCTTCTTGTGTCCATATGTTCCGAATTGTTACGTTGCTTGGTCTTTCCTTGCCAAATAATCCCTTCTTTGTCTGCCATTTCCTCTCTGCTCCATTGTCAATGCTGTTGTCCTCTCACCCCTCTGCCATCCGTTATTCCATATGAGCCTTGATGTCTGTTTGAAAAAAAAGCATTGCACTTATTTCAATCTTTCCAATGGGTGCAATCAGGTCTTGAAAAAATAACTTTGCACAGAGGTGTTTAAACACAGAGGACAAGAAATGTCTGGAATTGTGAAAGGGAGATGGAACTCGAGAATTTCGTTCTTTTCCGCAGCTCTTAATCACAACCTTAACGCACAAGTAACCAACACAGTCTGAATGCCAGACAGACATTGAGCTCTAGGGGGTGGGGGAGAGGGGAAAGAAGAGGGAATGAGCGAAGTTTAGCTCACGGTCACTCAGTGTGATGTATTGAAATTCTTGGTGCCAGGCAACACTCAACCGCCAGGCAAACAGCAGTGCAAGACTTGCAGTCCCTGATAGCCTGGATCTAGGCAGGGGCTTTCAGAGGAGGTAGGGCTTCTCGCACATTACTTCTCACTCAATCACCCAAAATCTTGTTCACACGTGTGACTAGGCCAAACAGGTCTTCTTGGCCTTGGCTTGTGGATGTACTCAATGCCTTGGTCTCTTTCATTCCTCCATTCTTCTGCTGCAGTTCTCTGCTCAGCCTGAATATTGTCATATTTCCGTGCTGCAGTACCGTTTTATATTGCAAATCTGTTCTCTCAAGTCAGTTTTTTTTTCCATTGATAGCCAATTTGGGGTACAACCTGGGTCCACGGGTGTCGTTCTTTTGGTGTGTGCAGCTTTTAGCAACTTCTCGCCGGAATATAACCGCTCTGTGTGGGTGGAGGGCTAGGATGCACACCCCCACCCCCAGCACTCAGAGCTGTAGCTGCATGACTATCATCTTCTTCCAGAGTGAAACTTCATCAGATCCGGATGTACGTACACTTGTCATATTGCACTTTGATTGGATTTTTAACAATTCCGTCCATGTCCGTAAAGTTTCACAAATGGTGGTTGGTCCTCAACAATTGATAGTAGTCCCTTACACCAACATTATGCAGTATTTGTAATTCAGTAACAGCAATGTGCACAAAGATAAAATAGTGACAGGACTCCATAACAAAATAACTTCACAACTACTCTTAATAACTAGAACCGCACTCACTGGAGCACATCCGTCTGCCAGGCTGAACAGTTGACATTTTGTATTGCACTGATTGGCTGGGTCTGGATTTGGACCTGAACCAAAATCTAATCGGCTTGTTCTTGTCACCGACCCAACTCGTCCACCAAGTTTTGTCATCACCCGTCGACAACGTTTTGACATATCATGCTATATATTGTTTTGCTCCATCTGTCAATGGTGAAGAATCACTTTAACAATGAAAAACAAAATCTCGTTTCTAGATCTGGATTTTTACCAAAATCGAATCAATTTGTCATTGTCACACAGCCAACCTGTCCACGAAGTTTCGTCCGAATCGGTCAATAACTTTTTGAGATATTCTGCTCAAAGACAGACAGATAGACAGACAGACAAACAAACAAACACCTTCGGTGATGGAGGTAATTACTGGAAGGTTCTGGAAACAATGACAACCTTCATTTCCCCCCACGAAATTTCATTGTTAACCGTGGTAAGTCCTTACACATGTAATAAGCAGTTTCTAAAATAATTTTTTCCATATAACCATCTCCAGCCATCTTGGAGGTGCATTCTAAAAGTAACATTTCACACCATATCACAATCCATCTGCGTCATAGCAACACGCTTACTGTCACAATGGCCATGGGAACATCAGCCTTTAACGACAACAATTGCTTTCTACGTTCCACATAGAACCTTCTGATTTATTTGACAGTTGGACATGCTTGATGCTCAAAATATCTCAGCATTTTGTTCATGTCTTGTTGCTCTATTGTCAGGTCAGAGTGCGAGTGTGGAGAGAAAACGTTGAAGAAGGTGAAAATGAAGAGGAAGTGAAGGAAATGATTAGGTGATACTCTCATCGCATGGTGCAAACTGGCATTCTCGTTTACACTGAAACGAATAAACATGCGTCCATTTTAACTTTTTCGCTCGTACCTTTATTTGGGCAGTGTATAGGTAACTGGCAGCTCTGTACCGGCCAAAATTTAAAAAAAAATTCAGGTTACGTGCCAAAAGCAATAACATTCAGTACCCACTGGTTATATTTCAAAACGCTTCACTGCACTGAAAAAAACGTAGGGATAGGAAGACTGTATTGTAAATGGTGAAGACTTGTAATACTCTCCCTCACCTGGAGGCGGCGCCACATGATACACATTTACATCGAGAAATTGTGTCCCCCTCCTCCTCCCCCCCAAGACCACCGACAAAGATAACAACACCCCTAAACACTAATTGGGTGGTTGCTAGACTACCGTTATTCTCAGGTTTTCCATCTGTCTGTTTGTTTGTATGTAATGGACAGCTTTGGAGGCCAGAGGAGTCAACCGATTTTGATGAAACTTGACTGGTAGGTTTATACCCGGATCTAGTTGTATGCTTTTGAGCACCGTTGCTATGGACACGACTGTTGCTTAGCAACGGGACTGAATTTTTTTTTAAATCCGAAAAATATTTGTGTAGATTTTTTTTTTCGAAAATCAAAATCGGCTTACGTGCTTTTATGCGCACTATAATCAACCTCTGTCAAATTTTTTTAGCCCGATCCGTCAAAAAATGTATTACTTGTGTGCAATTATGTAGCGACCACCCATGTCACCTACCGGCTTGTTTTTGTTCTTTGTCTGCCATTTCCTCTCTTTAAGGCTTTGACTTTGCATGTGAGCAACATTGTTAGTTTGTCACATCAGGGTTAGATTCAAGTTTATGTAAATATGTAAAGTGAATGAGTAAGTTTTAAAATTTTGTATCCAACACAAGACTCGTTAATTTCGGTACATTTTAAAGGATTCCTCCAGTCGAACATACTGTTGCGGATCCGGGGTGGCAGGATTCTCACCCGGTCCTTGGCGCCACCCTCACCACCACCATTTCCGGGGTTTATAACGCCGGCCGGCTCAGCTCAGGCCTCGGGTCACGCGCCTACAATCGCGATACCAACGTAATCCTTGTACCTTGCCAGTTGGGGGAATAAAACCCCTGGTTACAGACTGGTTGTGTCAGATGCCGAGCGTTTTCTGCCAGTCTGTAACCATTTTGTTTTTATTATCTGCCAATCAAACGGATCGTTCCTCGACGCGACACAAATTAATCCATAGCGGCAACTTCATACGAATTAACCAGATTTATTGGGGAACATTGGGGATCACAACACAAGCAAAATTCAAAACAATGGTTTTATTAACAATTCTCAACCCGTTCTTAACTAGGGAACCACGGTCTACAGGTTTCGAGGGGGTCGCTACCGAAATATGCCTGAAACAACGTGCAGACAAAGACAGATAGACAGACAGCATGCATGCAAGACAAGACAGAGTACTTGGTGATGTCTCATGGACGAGAGGAAGCGTCAAGAAGCACGAATGTCGCTCGTAACAAGCGGATGTCCACGGATTCGAACTCCCAGCTCGAATGCACCGCGTGGCGAAATGGAGCTCGTCCTCCCTTTGCCCCTTTCGCACCGCACGCGGTCTCCGCGCACTCTGACCCCGCGTAGAGTCGACGATGGGCCTCAGCTGATCTCTCTCACGGCCCAGCATACAAATCCAGGCCTGGCCCGTTCACCAGACAAGGCCCAAGTCGAGGTGCCGAGCTCCGCGGGCGGATCGACAAACGTGTCGAGCCGTGAGGTAAGTACGGAGGCTCCGCGGCCAGACGCAGGCCGAACCTGTCGATCACCTCCGCACACGGGTCGATCGTCGACTCGACGACCTCTCAAAGCCGACTGCCGTTTTTGTGCCGGCAGATTCCACACTGTCCCTCCTTCGTTCGCTCACCTCCAAAACACGTCGCGCCTCGAGAGCGACTGTTTCCACACACCGAACCTCTTTACACCCTCGACACACGAGCACGCCTTCCTCAGCGACCGTTCTCCACACACTCAACCCTTTTCACGAAGCCTTCGTTTCTCTCGCTTCGAAGCCACTCCGAGCACGCCTCGAAAACCCGACTGTTTTCCACACACAATCCTCTTTCTCCCCTTCGTTTCTCTCTCGTTTTGCTCGCTTCGACACACGACGACGCCTTCTCTCGGCGAAGCCGACAAACTCCTCCCCTTACGTCACTTCCTCCCTCTTGGCCACACCCTCCCAGCCGACTGGGCGGGGCCTATTGTCCGGAGAGGGGAGAAGAAGAGGGTCCCTTGTGAACCTCCGCCATTGAAGATCGGAGGTTACTGTTTTCATCCTTTTCTGTTTGTTTGTTTGTAAACAGTATTACGGAAAAACTCCTGGACGGATTTCGACGAAACTTGGTGGGGGGATTAGGAATGGTCCAAGGATCATGCCATTAGATTTTGGACTTGGTCCAAAATCCAATATGGGCGCTATGGCGGCCATTTTGAAAAAATAATGAATTTTTTTTTTGCATTTCTACATGTTTTAAGCGATTTCCAAGCCTGGTGTTGGCTTAGTGATTAGGGTGGTGGCTTGGGATCCTAGAGGTCCTGAGTTCAAGCCCCTGTTGGGCCACTGAATTAATACACCAGGGGGTTGACTCAGCCTGCCATCCTTCCAAGGTCGGCTAAATGAGTACCAGTGTACTGGTAAGGGGACACTGCATCAGTGGCAAAAAGCCGCGTCCCAAACAATGATGCAACCAGCAGCCACAGGCTGCACTCGATCGCCAAGTGATTTCCAACCCCCCCCAAAAAAAAATTGTTAGAGAAAAAAAAAATTGCAACTTTTTTTTCAATAAAATTTCGATTTTTTTTTTTTTGCATTTCTACATGTTATAAGTGATTTCCAACAAAAAACATGCCAAAATTATAATTGCGGCTGATTTTGGGACTTCAGGTGGATATACCCACGTAAAATCAATTTCTGTCTCAAGGAATCTAGTTATGACGAATGAATTGAGTTTGTAAAAGTAAAAGGGAAAGTTGCAAACTATAAGTCTGTGAGCACTGTTGACGTCAAATTGAATGAATAGGATATCAGGTTCACTTGAGTGACCGAGCAGTATTGGCGGCGGAGGTTTTGCACTCTACCAAGTGCTCCCCCTCTAGTTTCACCACTGTAATGTCCGAGGTGCAGCGGAACTTGGGGAGTGAGAGCGTTAGCAGTAACTCCGCTTTATTGCTCTGATGTACATTCCTGCCACCCCGAGTGGGCGAGTCATGATATACGAAAACCCAATCACGTGATACAGCACACTCCTCCCCTCGTAAAATGACAATTCCAATGATGAAATGACAATTATAAAATGACCAAACAAAACCAATCAACATTCAAAATCCTCCAAGTTTCCTGACCCGCCTTGGGCGGGCAGCGCCGCCAGACAGCCCAGGCTCAGACGCCTCCCGGCTAGGTCGAGGTGACACCCTCGCCGGACTTTCCCCATCCGCAACAACAACCGCCCCCGGCCGACAAGCTTGCTCGTCGTCCTCGGGCAGGACTGCATCAGGTGAACACCTCGCGGGCGTCGGCACATCTGGCCTTGGCGATACAACGTCTGGCCATGGCGACATCACAGGTGGGGGCCGCACGTCGCTCGGCACGGGGGGGGGGGGGGTGACACTGAACAGCGATCATGCATTTGGTCCACGTGCCGCTTCCACACCTCCCCACCATCAGTCCGCACCATGCAATTCGCCAGGCCCAGTACCACAGAGACCACAGCCGGTACCCATTTGGAACCGTGGAAATAATCACGCACCATTACCCGCTGTCCCACATCGAAACCGCGCAGCAGCGTCGGACGCAACACCGTCCCACTCACCGACCCTCCAGGTCGCAGCAAATCCAGTCTGGACCGCAATGCCCGGCCATAGAGATGAATGGCAGGAAAATCGCCCGTGGCAGGATGAATAGCGTTCCTGTATTGGAGCAAAAAGATATCGACCACAGTCTGCACAGGTGCAACACCCCCCCCCCCCATTTGCAAAGCCAGTTTCAACATTTTAACAAATGATTCCACCTGCCCGTTCGTCGCAGGATGATACGGTGCAGACCTTAGATGTCGAATACCATTTTGACGCATAAACTCAACAAATGTGCCTGCGATGAACTGCGGACCGTTATCAGATACCAGAATCTCGGATATCCCTTTATTAGCAAAGATTGTCCGCAGTTTTTTGACCGTAATGTTTGCCGATGTATGCTGCATTACTACAACATCCGGCCATTTAGAGAACGCATCGGTCACAATCAAAAACATTTTGCCATTAACCGGCCCGGAAAATCCACATGGACCCTCTGCCAGCCCCGTCTGGGGTCGGCCATAGTCCCGAAGCTCAACGCAGGTTATCAGCATCTGTTTGACACGTGGTGCAATGCTTAACCATCTGCTCAATGTCTTTGTCCAACCCCGGCCACCACAACAGGCTACGAGCAAGACTCTTGGTCTTCATTACGCGAAGGTGACTGACATGTAGTTCTTCCAAACACTGCTGCCTGAACTTCGGTGGAATCACCGCTCTCATTCCCCACATAATGCACCGTTGGACCAACGACAGCTCCGATGCACACGACGCGAAAGGCTGAAATGCCGGTGTTGAAGGTAGATTGCTCCAATCCCCCGTAGAAATCACCTGAACGACATGGGCGAGCACTGGATCATGAGCCGATTCCACCGTGACCTGTTTGGCCGTGATCGGCCCGCTTTGGACCTGGCTCGGTGCAAACACATCAACCCGGTCGGCCGATTCAGACGAAGCTGGACCCTCCGCACAAGGCAAGCGCGAGAGCCCGTCGCAATTAGCATGCTTTTCGGTGCTTCGGAACTGAATATCGTAGCTGTAAGCAGCAAGAAATAGACACCACCGCTGTATTCGCGTGGCCGCCACCACTGGTACCCCGCGTTCGGGTCTCAGGATGAATTGAAGTGGTTTGTGATCCATCTGCAAAGCGAAATGCCGCCCCAGCAGGTATTGATGAAACCTCCGCACACCCCAGACGAGGCTGAGAGCCTCGCGCTCGATCTGGGCATATTCCCACTCTGCTGTGGACAGGATCCGGGATGCAAAACAAACAAGCCGCTCGGAACCATCGTCCATCCTGTGGGAGAGCACTGCCCCGATGCCGTAGGCAGAGCTGTCGCATGCCAATAAGAGCGGACGCGCAGGCTCGTAGTGCACGAGGACCGTATCCTCTGTGAGCAGCCGCTTGACGCGGTCGAACGACGCCTGGTGTGCATGCCCCCAGGCCCAGCGCTCGTCCTTCCTGAGCAACCGCGTTAACGGCACAAGCTGCGAGCTGAGCCCGCGCACGAATCTTTGGTAATACTGTGCCATACCAATGAATGAGCGCAGCTGCGTCTTGTCGCGAGGCGGTGGGATATGCTGAATTGCCTCCACCTTCCGAGGACCTTTCAACAGCCTCTCCGGCGTGATGATGTGCCCGAGGTATTCCAAGCGCTGCTTGAAGAACACGCACTTGTCCCTGTTCAAGCGCAGGCCGCACGCTTCTCGCTTCGTCAGCATTTGGGAAATGTTCGCCAGGTGCTCATCCGCCGTTTTCCCCGCAATGAGCACATCGTCCAGGTCGGTTTGAGTGGGCAGGCCAATGCAAACCTGATCCATGGCTTTCTGCCACAAGGCCGGGGCCGAAGCAATCCCAAAACAGAGCCGGGTATATCGATAGAGTCCTTGCCACGTGTTGATTGTCAAAAGGTGGCTACTCCCGGGATCCATCGCCAGTTGAAAATATGCATCACGCAGATCAAGCTTCGTGAAGTGTTGACTGCCAGCCGTGCATATATCTCATCGATTGACGGCAGTGGATACTGCTCCACGCTGAGCCCCGGGTTAACCGTGGACTTGAAGTCCCCGCATAATCGGACGTCTCCATTCCTTTTCAGCACCGTGACGACCGGGGTGGCCCAATCTGGGTAGGACACCCGTTCGATCACTCCACAGGCCTCCAGCCTATCCAGTTCACCTTTGACCTTGTCCCGCAAGGCATACGGCACTGGTTGTGGTTTACAAAAACGAGGAACCACCCCCTCCTTCAGGAAGAGCTTTGCCTGCACGCCCTTGAGTTTCCCAAGGTCGTCGCAAAAGAAACCTTGATGTCTTTGAAGAATCTTCTCCAACTGATCCTCCCACCGGCTCGGCACGGGTTGCACAAGGTGAACTGCGGCCCAGTCTAGCCTGATGCGGGCCAACCAATCTCGGCCGAGGAGAGACGGTCCCCTCCCCTGCACAACGTACACCCGAAGCGCGGCGACCTGGCCTTGGTAGACTACAGACACGTCTGCCATCCCGACTGGCGTTATCTTCTCACGGGTGTACGTGTACAGCGTGAGGTTTGACCTGATAAGCTTCAGGCCGTCGAGTCTACGCGTGGTCTGTTCGCCGATGATCGACACAGCCGCTCCCGTATCAACCTGAAACATGATCGGTGTTTTGTTCACTTCGATTTCCACCATCATCGGGTTCGCCGCCACAGGACCAATTGAAAACAGGCTCATCATCGGCTGCAGGTTCCGCCCCGGGTCGCCTCGCACATCGCCGTCCATGACCTTAACGGTGGCCAACGCCCCTCGGCACACACGCTTCAGATGACCCACCTTGCGACAATGTAAACACACGGTGTCTTTATATGGGCATACACACCGCAGGTGTCGACCTCCACATCCCAAACACGTCCGCGGGACCACCTCACCGCTCGTGTGGCCGTGCGGCGACGTCTGGCACCGGCCCGCACCGAAGGTCGCGCGTGCGTCCTGGGGCGCTCGCGACACCGCGTGGACCCCCAGGCCATCTGGCATGCTGTGGCCGGTGATGGCCCGAACATCTCCGAGAGTCTGCTCGACAGCTGTAGCAGTGTTGACTGCCGAGTTGAATGTAATGGCTTCACCCTTCAGCCGTAGAATCGCCGAAACCATTTTTGCATGTTGTAACCCGGAAATATAACTATCTCTGAGCCGAGCTGGACGCTCCCCCGCCGTGAACCTGCAGGCCACGTAAGAATGCTTCACTCGCGTGACGAAATCCGTGACGCGCTCCCCCGTACCTTTCGCGAGGTGATCGAACTGGTATCGAGCCAGCTGTAAAGACTTCTCCGGCACCATGTGTGCTTTCATCTTCTGCACAATGTCCTGAAACGACAGCGTATCCCCACTAGGCTTGTCCGGCGCCACCAAATCACTCGGTAGTCGATAATGTTCTGTCGACAGCGAGGCGAGCAAGATCGACTTTTGCTTGCTCTCGTCGACCACATCATTCACGTGGAAATAGCACCCCAATTGTTCCGAAAACAATTCGAAGTCGTCTCCGCCAAAAACGGGCACCTGTCCGTGCGCCGTGACTCGTCTACCAACCATCCTCGTCAGCCAACTGTGGTGTCCGAGGTGCAGCGGAACATGGAGAGTGAGAGCGTTAGCAGTAATTTCCGCTTTATTGCGCGCTCGGATGTACATTTCTGCCACCCCTAGCGGGCGAGTCATGATATATGAAAACCCAACCACGTGATACAGCACAACCACCACTGTACGAACATAAAAACAGTTTCTTACACCTCCCGACACACCTCTTACATCCCTTTTACCACACAACCTAGCCATACATGCATTTAATGAGGGAACTGAGCTAATCCTATATTTATTAGTCCAATAAGGGCCATTTCCGTAACAATACATTGTAAGTTTGAGTTCTCTCTTTCATGTGGTCAGTGTGTTCATCTCTGAGCAACACGTACATGTGTGCAGGCTCAGTGCTTGGATCGGTGACCATCGTGTTCCAGGAGCATCTCCAAAGGTAGCAGATAGGGGTAAGCTGCTCGGAAAATAGCTACAGAATAATAATTACGAGTTAACGACTTATTCATTAATGGTAATCAACCAATTGGTAAGTGTATTTTCAGCACTTATACATACATGTATTGTTCGGGGTAATTGCATTACTTCTATTGTTCTAATTTATCACAAATGAGATTGGTTATTCCCCTGGTTAACTTCATCATAACAGCTTCACTGTACCTATGTTATATTATATAACATGATATAAATACGATACACTTAGGGAGGTAAATCAAACTGAAATATTAGTTGACTGGCATATTGCTGTAAAGTAATTGGAATAGGTATTCATTGTAAAAGTGAAACATTGTTACTGTAAGAGTAAGGGACATTTTAATCACTGTAAAGGTAACAATGCAACATCAGGTGAGCAACTACTTGTAACATCTTGGTAACATTATATATTATCTGCTTGTACTCCAGGTTGAATGGGTGGATTTGTCGTGAAGGCGTTACCCAGTTCTTGTGTATGGGGTCATCCCGTGGGCATAGAATGTAATGAAGCTTCCAGAACTCAAGTTAATCTCTTGGCATTCTTTGTGGGCACGTCCTCACCTTTTTTCACACACATGCTCACAGTTTTGGCTTGTGGAGGAGCTATAACAGAGAACAGAGCAGGACATAACAGAATGAAAGAAGCAGTAGAAAGAGAGGGCGGAACACACCAACAGCAGGGTTGAGCAACAAAATAGAGGGAGACTTGGAGAAATTAGAGATGTGGGGAATAATGAAAGATAGGTGAAGACATGGGATGAACAAGATGGATACAGAAGCAAACTCTTAGGAAAGGAAAACCGGAAACTTGGAAAGTGGTGGGTTGGGGAAGGGTCAATAGGGGTAGAAAATATCATGGTTTTAGATATGGCATAATTTGACATGTTGGTGAGCAGCTGTCTTGAAAACCTGGAGTGAAGAATGAGATTGAAATGAATGTGGAAGTTGGTCCCACAGGCAGGAGAAAAAAACAAGAGGAACGAATGAGTGGAGGTGAGCAGTGATCCTGGACTTAAGTAGTTTCACCAGAAGGAGGTTGCTGGTGGACCACGTGCATCCTGCAGAAACTTGGTGGGGACAAAGCACGGAAAGAGCAGACGGTTCAAGACCAGAAAGGACATAGTAGAAGACAGAGAGACTGACCTGTCTGCAATGGCAAAGTGATAGGCCCATATACTCGGCTTCATTGCAGGAGATTCCAATAATCTTGAAGGCCTTGGTTTTCATGGCATCGAGCTGAGCAAAGTGTGAGGCAGGGGAGCCAGCCCATAGGGGAGAGCAATACTCCATCCATCAAGCTACAGATGAAGGCTTTGTCGGTGGATGGCAGTTCAAGTGTGCCAAGGAAGGACTTTGCACGGCGTAGGATGCCCAGTCAGCAACTGGCTTTGGAAGCCCATTTAATGAAATTAATCATTAATAAAAAACAACAATTTTAATAATAATAGTTTTGGTAACTTTTTAATAATTAATAATAAAACAAAACAATAACAAGTGCAGGTACATTCAAAGCACACCGCCCCCATGCCAAATAAATAAATAACAAATCCTGCAGCGTGCAACATCGCCGGGGTGTCTTCGGTGCCCGGCGATGACGCCTTGCAGCACATAGGGACGGACTTGGGAGGGAGCAGTGTACAATATAATTGATGGATTAATTAATTATTTGCATAATTTAAGTAAAAAAAATTAATAAGTAACAGTAAATAATTAATTTCTTCATCAATTGACTCATTGCATACCTCAACCACCAATGTTTCATCTGAATCTGTGACTTTTTGAAAATTAAGTATCCAATTGAAAAATTAAACAATTAATTTCTTAATTAAAAAAATAACAATGATAATATTGATTTTGCCACTTTTGTCCCCAAATTTCACCTTCCTCGCTCAAAGGATGGCTGAGATATCGCCGGACAAATAAGAAAACAAACAAACGGAGTAAAAACCGGGTACTCCCTTCGGCGCCTCGCGATGACGTCATGCATCGCCTGGGTATGGAATTGGGAAAGAGCGGTGTACAACAAAAACAAAAATTAATAGTTAATAAACAAACAGGCTGGTGGGATTTCTCTGGACATCACTGACTTTTGAACAGTGTGATTTGATGGCTTTTGGTTGGTCTAAGTGAGTGAAGAATTTTTATGGGGAAAGTCTCTACTACATCTCTGCAGGGCAACTACCCCAAAAGGCCAGTACACATTGGACACGTGCATTTGCAATAGTTTTCATCAACATTAGTCTTGGTCAGTGATGTTTCCGACTTAATGTCTATCATCGGGACAAAATGGTCAATACAAAGAAAAACAGTGAGGGTGCTTCAGGTGAGTATACACTGGGAATGCAGCAAGAGGCACAGAGCTAGCAGTAAACATGGTGTTTCCCTATAAGGACATCTCTACCACGATCCCCACAGCTCCCTGGCCTTCCATTTGCCAAGGAGAAAAGGCTGTCGGCGTGACTGACCCTCGAATCTCTACTCCCCCAGGAGACCTCCTGTTCATCCAAAGCCAGGCATCGGGTTGCGCCCGGAGCCTGTCGGCATTCGGATTACCCCCATCCAGCCCTGCTCCCTGCTCAGTGCCATGTTACAATGAGAAGGGCGCGGGTGGCATGGCGCTGTGCTGGCACAGACACCGACTGACGCAGGTTACACAGAGATACAAACAAGCAAATGGCTTTGGAAGAGACCCAGACTACACATGACAGCTTTGCTTTTTATATCCTTTTCTTCAGCTCACATGCTTCTATCTACTGAGATTGAACTGCTTATCCTATTAAACTGCAAAATCTCTGTCTATAACACCCCCTTCTGTCTCTGTACGACTTTCAGAAAAGGTCATTCGCTGCTCGGTTTCCACCCCCTCTTCTTTCAACCTGTCTCTCGTGCCCTCCTCCATATCTCTCCCACTCACTCCCAAAACTTTCCTGCTACTCTAACACTTTCACAAGGCCTTTCCTCCTCCCCCCCCAACCCCACCACAACCACCCACAAAATCCCAACTCCTTTTTTGTCGTGAAATCACAGATGTTATCTTCAAGTCCTTAGACCTGCCAGTGGAAGTCACATGCATTTTGAGTCCATCCATATACCCAGGAGATCTCTGCACTATTTCCACCAAGCAGGTTCCCTGGGGATAATCTTGTCACTGATTGCATAGATTTTGTCTGTGAAGACCTTTGCAAAGATAATTTGAAATCGTTTAATTGTCTTGTTAGTTTCACTCGCCCACTCATTTGCACTGCCATTTCACGGCTGTCTGCTTTTTCCGTCACCTTCTGTAGACGACTAGCAGGGGTACCCGGCATCGCTCGGGTGAAAAAAAATTGGGAATGGACAACGAAAAGGAAATAAGGACAAAAACATATTTATTTCAAAACTTGTATTTTCCTAAAAACATAGCATAACACATATGTCCACAAACACTCATACTAAAAATGAAATAACTACAACAAAAAGCCTCTTTGTGAACAATGTTTCTGGTCTTGCCTTGTGGTGCTAAGTCATGTAAATGTTTTCCATTGCCTACACAGACTTGGGTAGAAACCATTCATCCAACATGAAGCTGTCCATGAGAAAAGCAAGTCGTTGTCAAATTTAGTCCAACCACCTGTAAAGATTGGCTTTGAGCCTTGTTAATGAACATTGCAAAGCTGAGTTGGAGGGGGACTCATGAAGTAATAACACAGACATAGCTTCGAGGTAGCAACCTACTCAGTCCCAGCCACGTTATGGCTCATCTTTCTGTAATGGAGGATGTGGCTAAAATGAGAAAATTTGACTTTTTGGGGGGGGGGGGGAAAGAGAAGGAAGACAGGAAAGAGAAAGGAGATTCATTTTTAAAGGAAGGAATTGTGGATGATGGTGGAAAGGAAGAGTGGATGACATAACAAAAAAGGAAGGATGGATGGCAGGAGAAAAAAGGTTAATTAAAAAAAACAAAACAGAAGCATAATAGGGAGAGAAAGGGGGGGGGAATGAAAAAAGAGGAGGAAGTACAACAGAGACAAGGGGAGGGGGGGTAATGGAAGTGTGGGAGGAGTGGGGAAAGAGTTTGGAAAGAAGTTTAGAGAGAGATAGGAGGAAGGGGGTTGGGGCATGTGTGGAGCATACAGGGGAAGGGAGGGCTCAAAACTTCCACCATATTTACACATTTAGTAACCTAAACTCTACAACATGCATTTATCTTTCTTACTATCATTATAATCGACTTGCATTTGCTTCAAACCATCTGTCACTGTGTATTGGATCTAGTTAGCGATGTAACCTTCATGACTTTTTTCTTGTTAAATTGAGTAAGAGGAACCACTTGTCGGCGACAAGTCCTGCAAGTTTTGTTGGACAAGCCCATGTTGAACGGACGTGCCTGTGATCAGAGCTGTGTTCGAGTAAACTTCATTGTGCGGTTTCTCTGAAACCGCTTTTCACCGTTAGACTTTGTTTTCGGGAAGAATGAGATGGTCTCCAGAGGGTTGTGCGGCAGCTTTCGACACGTGCCAGGCACGCAGGCTATTTCCCTGTACCGACTGATCCCCCGCCCTCCTTCCCTCTTCCAAACAACTTTTCCAAGAGCATGACCGCCCTGGGTGGCCTGTTCGGGGGAACGCAGACAAAAGCAGGGGTCGCAGTATCGATATCACCGCTAGTGTCCTTGTCTGACCTGCTGACTCCAGGCAACTGTGCCTGATGGATTGTGGTATCAATAACAGGCACCGTTTGTGGAATCACCAGGGCCCGAAGTACCGTTTCCACTAGACCGCTGGGTAGGTCAACATCGTTTAAACGTTCTCTCAAAAAAGACGCTAGTTTAGAAATGCAGATTTAGGTTTTCGATAGAGAGTATACGTTATTCTCTCCGCTCAGTTAAAATAGTTTTAAAAGGATAACGAAACTAATGGTAACATGAAGCATCATGCAACACAATCACGTGATGGTTACCAAGACATACTATGACGTCATAATGAAAATGCTCTTGCGATAGTTTTTGTGAAAATACGCATTACCCCGCACACGTGAAGCAAAAAGCAAGGTTAAGCAATTGGTTCATGTCCGTCTGTCTGTCTCTCGACAAACATCAGTTTATGATCGAGGAACAACTTCTTTAAAGTTATATTTTGAACACGAATCGAAACATGAATTGGAAAAACCTGCTGTTTAGTAGTACTTTGGCTCTGAATTTGTTGTGTTATGCACAACATTCAATCGCACATGCACAGAGAGGAGTGAGATAATATTTTTTGCTCTGTCTGCCAAGCAGTCAAAGAAAATTGGAAATCGTTCCAAACAGGAAACTTGCTCTTTTTCAGGATGTCATAAAGGACAAGTACAACAAACATGAATAACTAATGTAACATATTAGATGGGGTGTTGTAATAAACACTGTGTCAATGGCAGTAAAAATGGTGGAAATTCCGGAATTAATTTATCTATTCGACTTTTACAATCTTTGTTTTATTTAAATTGAATTATATACTTGAACACTGCAGAATGCAAATCTCCTTTTTGGCACTTTCAAAACCCTTCTATTTGGTAGTGCTTGGCCATGTTAAATTAGGTGGTGTCTAAGACTTATTCAGCAGCGCTAAACTTCCAGAATTTTTTTTTAATGAAATTTAAAACCATTATTTAATTTAAATTGAAATCTATATTTAAATACTGCACAGGGTATCATGTTTTATGAACTCTCTAGTTAATGATTTTATTTGTTTAATAGAGACAGAACTCAAGGAACCTTATGGGACCAGTGTGGCTGTTATAGATCAGCAAAAGTCCTCATGAGACATTGTAATGAAACTATATGGGGAAATGGCAATTTGGGAAGGGTGCTGGCCTCAAGGTCTCCTCTTTCAAAAGTCCCCTTCCACATCCCTCCCTGATTAACACCTGAAAACCTATATATATATATATATATATATATATATATATATATATATATATATATATATATGGCTTTCATGTTTCACATGCATGCTTATTGCTTCGATTAATGTCTTGTAAAATACAAGCTTCAGGAAACAAAAGTAAGTAAAACTGAGGATTGGGAAACGATCTATCAGTATTCCATGAACATCTTCTATCCTCGACCTCTTCCCAAGCTCGCTTTGATTCACCTTGTACACTATAAAAGGAGTTTTGCATCTGACTGCATGAGTTCCACCCATTGGTTGGACAGTTCACCTGACTCCATCCACAATTTTACACCACAGCCACCAATTTAGGAACCCTTTAGAATTTACAATTTAGAAACCATTAGAATTACCCTTCAGAATTACTGCTTCAAAACCTTTAAAATTACCCTTGAAACCCCTTCAGAACTGTCCTTTAGACACTTTGAAATTTACCCTTTAGAATCCTTTAGAATTACACTTCAGAATTATGCTTTAGAAACTTTAATAATTATCCTTCAAAACCCTTTAGAATTACCCTTTAAAACCCTTTAAAATTACCTTTTAAAACCCCTCAGAATTACACTTTAGAAACCTTCAGAATTACTCTTTAAACCCTTGAGAACTGACCTGTAAAAGCTTTTAGAATTATCCTTTAAAATCCTTTAGAATCACCATGTAAAACCCTTTAGAATTACCCTTTAAAGCCCTTTAGAAAACTTCAGAATTACCCTTTAAAACCCTTTAGAATTACCCTTTAAAATCCTTTGGAATTACCCTTTAAAACCATTTAGAAAACTTCAAAATTACCTTTTAAAACCCTTTAGAATTACCCTTTAAACCCCTTCAGAAAAACCATTTAAAACCCTTTATAATTACCCTTTAAACCCCTTTATAATGCTTTGGAATCACCCTTTAAAACCCCTTTGAATTACCCTTTAGAACCCTTTGAAATTCAACTTTTCAAATCCTTTACAATTACCTTTTAGAATCTCAGATCCTTTAGAATTACCCTTTTGAAACCTTTAGAACCCTTTGGAATTCAACTTTTCAAATCCTTTACAATTACCTTTTAGAATCTCAGATCCTTTAGAATTACCCTTTAGAAACCTTTAGAACCCTTTGGAATTCAACTTTTCAAATCCTTTACAATTACCTTTTAGAATCTCAGATCCTTTAGAATTACCCTTTAGAACCATCTGGAATTTACCCATTGGAATCATTCAGAATTACCCTTTGGAAACCTTTAGAATTATCCTTTAAAATCCTTTATAACGCTTTGGAATCACCCTTTAAAACCCCTTTGATTTACCCTTTAGAAAGCTTTCGAATTACCCTTTGGAACCTCTGGAATTTACCCATTGGAATCATTCAGAATTACACTTTGGAAACCTTTAGAATTATCCTTTAGAAACCTTTAGAATTACGCTTTATGTAAAACCTTTCAGAATCCTTTGGAATCACCCTAAAAACCCCTTTAGAATCACTTTAATGTCAGTCATGGCATTTGTTGGTTAGTAAAGATTTACAATGTCATTAATCTTCTGGATGCAGCTCGGAGCGGATGCAGATGCATTCTGGGAAACCAAAAGCTTAGGCTCACTGTAAAGCTTACAGATGCTGCAAGCTTACACCGCTCTGTGAAGCTAACATGTGAAGCTTACATGTTGTAAAGCTTATACTGTGTTGTGAGGTTCATATCGAGCCACGAGGAAATCGGTGTGACCAGGCCCATGCTACGTTTTATCTACATATAAGCGCTACTCATTAAAGAGGATTAATGTGGTCAGTATATCTCTCCATGTAGCTAATTGTAAGACTTCATGAAGTAAGAAAGATTGGAATATTTTTTGTACGCGTTTTCATGTAAATACATTGCGCGTCACGTATATTCGTGCCATTTAAATAACATATTTCGACGCCATTTGAGGTCTGTTTCCTGTTCGTTTGATTCATTGTATTTGATTTATAGTGGAACTGTAATGCATTTCTGAAGTATTGTTGTCACAAAACAACATCATTCCTAGACGGTTTTGCGGAAATTTCAGAGCTTTTCGGAGCTTTCACGGAGCTTTACGAAGCAATTGAAGAACTTTCTCGAAGCTTTTTGGGGAAAGAATAAACGGCCGAAGGCTTCTGTATGAACACTACTCCTTTTGTCTATATCTGCATACGACATCCAACGAACCTGCGAGACTATGATTACGAAACCTCTAACGGCAGGTAAGGACTTTCTGCTGTTATGGTGAAACACTTTATTGTGTCCAGTACAATCCAGTCCAGTGAATCGGTTTGTGTCACTTGAAACCATTAAAGTGAAAGGTTCATGTGCCTAGAAGGATCAAAGCTGATTTTAACCCATTCTGCTGTGGTAATTACCCTGTACTATCTGTGGTGAGATGGGTTTAAACATATGCAATGGATGGCCTATATGGTTGAGCACAGTGATGTGATTGATCTTAACCATACCTGATTCTGTAGTGCTTCTATTTTGACATCTGTAACTTTATTTGGAAGTTGTTTTGAACTTGTAATCATTTGTTTAAATTGTAAATGAGTACAGGTGAAGAACCACTGGTCATGTTTGATGTAAGTAGTGATGTACACACACACACACACACACACACACACACACACACACACACACACACACACACACACACACACACACACACACACACACACACACACACACACACACACACACACGATGAGGAGGTACGTCGCTCTGATCGAGAACCCAAACCCAACGATGACTGTACTAAATGGAAGTTAGTTTGGAATAAACATAATGTTGTGGATTTCAGAATCAGATCTGAGTAATGCACACAACATCCAGGTCCTCACACAGTTATTTGCATAAATGCATGCTCAGAATAGACCCATCCCCTTGTCTGGTGGGATTCTAACTCTTTGATGCATGGCAGAAGGGTATAGAACAGATTCCCTTTCTTTCCTATGGGATAACCTTTTCCTCTTTACTACACGTTCATGACGTATGATTTTACGTCAGTTTTCATTTCTGCATGAGAGATATTCACTGTTCATGCTCGTGATAAGATAGCCATCAGCCCAACGGATACTCGTTCTATTCCCTTTCCATCAAGACACACCGGCTTGGAAATACACGATTTATTTACACATTTAATTTTGGTTATCATTTTCACTTTGGACTTGCAGGACACTTGAGTGAACACACCACAAGCTTTTCCTGGACAGTTTATTCTGACGGCCAAACATGGCTCTGTTCTCAGATCATTTACCTTCGGCATCCACCTTTTTCCATTGATGTTTGACACCCACCTGTTTTTCATCGACGTTTGACACACACCTTCTTCCATCGGGATCGGCACCTGGTTCAGCAGCTCCATGGATGCGAACTGGCTCTTATTCATCTTCTTCTTCATGAGCACTTCATGTTTTCGCTTGGTTGTTCTGGCAAATGGCTGCTTTCTGGTGATCGTCCAGGTGTCATAAGCCAGTCATGTGTTAATTCGGAGTTGCATCTCGTTCGATGGTGAGGAGAGAACGATCGCGAGAATTGACAGTTGCAGGTCACATGCAGCAATGCGCCAATAGGCAAGCTGGATTTGGCTGAAGTCTGCTTGAGGCTCTGCCCACACTGGTCACCTATAAAAAAGGATGGGAGGACCACTTTCCTGATGGTTGGTGACAGCTCCTTACAGCTTCTGGCAGCTCCTGACGGTTGGTGACAGCTCCGGACAGTTCCTGATGATTGGTTACAGCTCCTGATAGCTCCTGATGGTTGGCGACAGCTCCTGACCATTCCTGCTG
Organism: Eptatretus burgeri; assembly: GCF_056783735.1. Taxonomy (NCBI): domain Eukaryota; kingdom Metazoa; phylum Chordata; class Myxini; order Myxiniformes; family Myxinidae; genus Eptatretus; species Eptatretus burgeri. Next base: position 62,506,709 of record NC_140963.1, on the reverse strand, counting down.
GTTCTGCCCGGTACCTGGCTCTTGGGATACCTGATTCTTGGCATTCCTTGTTATTGGGAGTGACGACTTGATGCCGATTGGTGTTCGAGCCTGTTTGCGGGTGGGTGCACGGTGAGGCAGGGTTCTGGCAGCGGACCAAGGCACACTCACACATTTTGGTTTATTTTAGTGGACGCACGATGACTTCTGCCTTGGTAAGCAGAAAACAGATTTCTTTCCCCCCTGAATGATCTGCTGGGGACTCATGTCTCGTGTTTAATTGTTAAGTAAGGCATAGTGATAAGTATCTGCTCTTTGTCTATTTTTCTATAAATGCTTGTTGAATTCTTTATGCTTGATATTATTTTGTGAACTGAACATTTGATTGATTTGAATTTATGCAATTAATTTACAAGGAAATATCATCTTCTTCCATTTATTCATTTTTCTGAATAATAAATTCCTTGTTGACGTTTCAACCTGTCCGTGCTTGTCCTTTCCTTCCATTGGTCCAGCATTGTCTGAACCTAGATAGACTGAGAGATTATAATTCCCTAACTAATTAACCTGTCATAGTCGGTGTGCACCAGCGGTAAACGCTCGGCCGCATTACTTAAGATCTAATGAAGATAAGATTGGTGCATCGCCGAGGGTGCGTTCCCTATTCAGGAAGCCACGTGACCTCTAGTTAAACGGCAAATTGGACGGTGGACACTGGAACTCGTGGTTAACTGATTGGCGTTCGTGGTTGTTTAGCAACCTTCCGCACCACGAAGTTAATTGTGAGTGGTGACCCCAGGTCCGGTTCTTCCGAGGAGAAACGAGGATTAACCCATTGATATATGGAATACTTTACCTGCAGCGCCCCCTACAATTAGGGTAAGCGCTAAAATTGGCGAAAATTGAAGCCCCCTAGCGACCAGGTGAGTGCATCGATACGAATTAAACTTTGCAGGTTCATGGTACTCAATGAGTACTACAACTTTGCCTCAGGACATATTGACCGATTTCGATTAGGTCAGGGGCCAAAGGTCAATTAGTGCAAAAATCGATAATATGCGAGAGCTGGAGGTGCCTTCGCGCCAAATGCTACTCCTCCTAGGGTTATGGTCGGATGGTCATGAAAATTCACACTAATCGTCGGGAATACATTGTGCACAAACGATCGAGCCGGATTTTCGATTTAGATCTTTGTTCACCCACAGCACCCCTCGAACTTTGAGGATTTCCGATTTCAAACCGCATTTTCGGTACTTTTCATTCAAATGGATACCGAGTAGTTATCAGTAGATGGAACTGGATGAGATTTGATATGCATAATCTTAAGGTGATTCCATATCCACTATATGACATCCATTTTGCTCTATATCTTATAGTTTCCATGCTCGGCGACCCATCGCCGCCTACCGGCTTGTCTGTCTGTTTGTTTGTCTGTCTTTATCACCTACAGGTCACTTCGAAACTGATCTTCATGAAACTTTACCACATGGTAGAGTTTGTCATAAGCAAGAAGCCTGTTGTTTTTTTAGGTCAAAAGATCAAAAGGTCAACAAAGGCCAAAGGTCAGCAAAATTTTCATATTTCTAAAATCCTCAATTTTCATCCGTATGATGAGAAATTTGGAAAGGATTTTCATATTAGCTTACTGAGTTCAACCATCAGTTATTTTTAAGGTTAACCTCAGCCAAAAGGTCAACGACTGAGGTGAGATTTCCTTAATTTTCACGCGATTTACAACTAGCCAATTATTTTTGCGATCAACATCGACCAAAAGGTCAACAAAGGCCAAAGGACAACTTAGGTGAGATTTCTAAAATCCTCAGTTTTCATCCGATTCACTTGAAATTTGAAGAGGATTTGCATATTTGGTCATTGAATTTAACCACCCATGATTTTTGAGGTCAAATTTGTTTTATGGATTTTGCAAGTGTCGTGTTTTGCACGACGTCTTTATCTTGTTTGTCTGTTTGTCTGTCTGTCTGCCTGTCTGTGTGCAGGATATCTGAAAAAGTTGTCAACGGATCCAGATGAAATTTGGTGGGCAGGTTGGGTGTGTGACAAGGATGAATTGATTCGATTTTGGTGGAGAACTGGATCAGGATGCGGCTACTATAATTTTAAAGTGATTTTTCACCATTGAGACAGAGGGCTGAAATGATATATAGCACGATATCTTAAAAAGTTGTGGATGAATTCGGATGAACTTTGGTGGACAGGTTGGGTGTGTGACAACGAAGAACTGTCTCAATTTTGGTGAAAATCCAAATCCGGATCTGGATACGAGAATTATTTAATTTTTCAAGTGATTCTTCACCATTGAGAGATTGGGCCAAAAACGATCTCGTCCTGTATAGCATGATATTTCAAAAATGTATTCGGCCCGATATGTTTTCGTGGATCAGGCATTACGGGCCAAAGATACGTACTCTACCGAATGCTCTTCTAGTTTTTAAAGTGATTCTTCACCATTGAGAGATAGGGCCAAAAACAATATTTGGTAAGATATCTCAAAAAGTTATTGAGGGTCAAAACTTGGTTTTTGAACGAAACTTGGTGGATGAGTTGGGTGTGTGAAAATGACGAATTGATTCAATTTTTGTGAAGATCCGGACCTTGAATTGAGATTTTTTTCTTTTTAACCTTTAAAGTGATTCTTCATAATTGAGAGGTGGAGTCAAAAACGAATTGATATCAAAAAAGTTATGGGCAGGTAATGACAAAACTTAGTTATGAGTTGGGTAGGTGACAAGATCAAGCAGATTAGATTTTTGACTTAGGTCCAAATGCAGATCCGGCCTATCAGTGGGATCGAAAATGTAAACTGCTCAGGCTGACGGAGGTATGCACTCTACCGAGTCCCATTCTAGTTGATTCCCAATTTTATTTCTCTGGCTGAATTGTAATACTGGCTTCCACATGATGGTGCTATATGATACACATTTGCATGGAGAAAGTTTAAGTCTGAACCCCCCAGGTTTTTTTTTAACCCCCAAACACTTCACACCACCCCCCCACCCCCCTCCAAGTACAACCACAAGTTTTAAACTCATTCCGTCCAGTAGTTCAGTGCATCAAAGTCAAACAAACACACACACCATATGATTTTATAGTGTGATAACTTCCCCACTTCTGTGATGTCGATGATTTTCATGCAGAGAATGTGTTTTATTTTAACTTTTATATGATACCTTCACAGTCCATACACTAGTGGGGAAACTTAGCATAACAATTGTGCATTTTGTGAGGAAAGCACTAAATTTGGCACACTAGTAGCCTAACATATTATGAACAGATTTGGATATTGGGCCATCTCAAATTCAGCCGCTGATGGCTGTGACAGACATTTTCCACTGCCATCAAAAATTTTGAGATGGCCCAATATCCAAATCTGTTCATAATATGATAGGCTACTCGTGTGCCAAATTTGGTGCTTTCCTCACAAAATGCACAATTGTTATGCTATATTTAGCTAAGTTGCCCCACTACACCGGCAGCGGCGCTATACGATACACATTCACATTGCGTCGAGAATTGAGTTGCTCCCCCACCTTGAAAGCCAGAGGCTATGAAATTATTTTATTACCTAAAACATTCCTTTGCACCCCACCACACCCACAAGTACAACCACCAGTTTTCAACTTGTTCCGTCCAGAAGTACAGGAATCCATCGAAGTCGAACACAAACAAACAAACAGACACTTATAAAATTTGATTTAGTTTGATAACTAATGAACTTGAAAAATAATCTATCGGTGCCTGGCCTGGTTAAGTCTCTGAATATAAAATGATTGTTTGCATCTTTTGCACTAAAGCTTGCATAAAGGATCACACAGTAAGTCACGTGACTTTTTACATTACAATTAAGTGAAACCAGTGCTAATATTTGTGGCAATGAGAAGTAAACCAGGCTATCCCACGTGCAGAGCCAAATTGAGTTAATATGTTCTAAAGTAATTTTTCAAGGTCAGTACGTTTTTGGTTATTAATGGAAATTTTCAATGAAATGTTTAAGACTGATCCAGATCTTCAATCAATACAAGTTGAATGGGATTCCATATGAGAACCTGAACTTTGAAGCCCCTTTTCTCCGAACTTGTATAATTTTTGATAGCCCAACTTTACTTCTTAAAAGTAGTTGTCTGGACTTGTTTTGGCAACAACATAAAAATTCCAAATGGGCATAACCTTCAATTTTTTTCAGTGTAAAATATATCTGTTGTATTCGGTGTCATTCGAAGCAGAATCGAATCTGACGATAAAACTAAGTTATCTGGGTAATGCATTGTGTGTTCACCTCATTGAGTGTGTAATACACATACGTGGGTGGGGTTTTTCTGCATATTTTGGTTTGCATCAACTTTCCATTTGGTGATCCGCTGTCTCAGTCATAAATATTTAATCTCCAGTTATCCAATTCCGTCAAGTCGTGGCCGACTTCTGGTGACATTCATGATCAGATTTCTCCAAATATCCCTATCCTGCACTGCTTCCCGAAGCTCTGACAGAGACAGCTTGGATGCAAACTTTATCCCGTGCATTCAGCACATTAATATGTGGTCTGCCTCTGGCTCTTCTTTCCTCAACCATACACAGTAATTTCTCCAGACTTTCATTTTCTGCACACAAGATGCGTCCAAAGTATGGCGGTTTCTGTTGTAGCATCAGCGCTTTAATGTACATGGTGGTCTCATTTCCTCCACCACTGAAGGTGGGCAGAGGTTAGGTTTTCACCCCTGTCTGTCTGTGAGCAGGATATCTCAAAAAGTTAGGGACAGATTCGGATGAAACTTGGTGGACAGATTTGGTACGTGACAAGGAGAAATTGATTCGACTTCGGTGAAGATCCAGATGCATATCCAGCTGAATAGTTTGCTCCAAAATGAAAACTGTTCAGCCTCGCAGAGGTATGTGCTCAACCGAGTGCCCTTCTAATTTCTTCAATCACCGATTTATTTGTTCTTCTTGCAGTCCATGGAATTTTTTGAACATTCGTCTCCAACACCACATTTCAAAACTGTCAATCTTCTTCCTTTATTTCTGTCTTCACTGTCCATGATTCACATCCATCCATACATTGCAACTGGAAATGCCAGATCATTCGCCAGCCTCCTCTTGGTTTGTTTTGCCACATCTTTATCTTTCCACATCTTTGTCGATCCTGACATTGCTGTTCACCCTGATGCGAACCAGCCATTAATTTCTCCTCCACATTCTCCATGAACTTCAATCTTAGAACCAAGTAATATTAAACTTTCCACTCCACATGATCGTCTCCCAATCTGACCACATCGATCTTCTCAATTGATAAGATTTTTAGTATTTTTTTTAGGTTTAAATAAAGATTCAGCTTTTTCACTTCCCTTCTTCAATGTCTGCAGCAGTTTCATCAACTCCTCTTTGCTTTATGCCAACAGAGTGGTATCAGCAGCATACCTTAGATAGTTGATTCGTCTTCCTCCGATCCTGACTCCAGCTTCTGTCATTCAAGTTTGATTTCCTCATGATGCACTCATTATACAGATTGAACAAGTAACAGGAGAGAATGTTAGTGGGGCAGATAACAGCATTTTTTGAGAGGAATCATGCAAATGATTACACAAGCATCAAATTTGGCACATTTGTTCTCCAGGGGATTCTAATCAAATCTGTCCGATTGGCCATTTGAAAATCCAAATTTTTCAATGGCCAATCGGGCAGATTTGATCAGAAAGCCCTGCAGAACAGAAATGCCAAATTTGATGCTTGTATCATAATTTGCACGATTTTTCTATTATCTACTACACTATGTCTAACCCCTTTTCCAATTCCAAACAATTCTGTCTCCCCAAACTCTGTTCTGACTGTAGCTTCTTGTTTAGTGGACAGGTTTCTCACCAGGTACGTCAGGTGCTCCGTCCGACATCCCCATTTGTCTCAGCATAATCCACATCAATTGATGATAAACACAATTAAAGACTCATGATAATATTAGCTATCTATGATATAATGTGAACCGTTTGTGCATTCGGCAGTCTCCTGTTTCCATCGGCCGCTTCCTGCGCTGCATTTGAAAAGCTGTGCTCGCAGGAAAAGCTCAACATGTAGCAGAAGAAGATACCAAACGAGATACGTTTTAAATGTAGAAATACAACATGGAATCGGTTTGTTTAACAGTGCATTAAGATGTGACCTGATGATTATCAAAAAGTTGAACAAACCATGTCAACTTCGTTAATAACAGTAACCTATACCGAAAGTCTTTGAGCAAAGGTTGCAGTGCAAGGTGATCATTTAATTTAAGGAAAACCTCCATTTATCATTGTCACCTCAAGTTTAGTTCAGTTCAGTTTTATTATCACTTTGCAGCTTCTGCTGCATTGTATGACAATTTACAAATGTATTATACATTCAACATTTCATATCAACATAAAACATTTCATCAATCACCAAATAAAATATATATGTTTTAAAAAGAACATAAAAATGGGAATGTACAAAAACGTTATCCACATAAAATGGTCTATTATTGTAAATCAAAGCAAAGGAAGGTGAATACAATTTCAATATAAATTTACACTCGTGTGGGTGAACTTATAATCAATCAATAGTTCATATTGAATCCGAAGAATAATATCAAATTATTACAAGAAGAAAGCAAGTTAAAATTCACCGATAAATAGTACACAAAAGTCATGGAGGTGAAAAATATCTCAACAAATAATTCCACTGTGTCACCTAACATTAAACCGATTTAACCTCGTCGATCCTATTACCAGTGTGACCACCACTCCTTGGCTTTTTTCACAAGATCTTGGCTATTCGTTGTTCGCCTTGGTGTCTTTGTTTACTATAGGTTTTCTATTGTCATCGCTTTTCCCAAACCTTGTGAATTCTTGGCTTTTTTTCATTGGCTCACCTTGACATTTATGAAAATGAGGAGTGGTCACACTGCCTATTACCCTCTTCTTCATTGAAACACTTTACAACAAATGGAATCATGCTATTTTGATATCTTGCTGTTCAGCACTGGTCGGTTTTGTCCTTGCGAGTCCCACGAAGCTGCATTGCATTAGTGGCATCGTTTTTCAGGAACCAGTTACTGCACCTCTGAGATCACACACAGGAGGATGCAAACTTAGAACATCGGTTTATTCTTCTTTTCTCAAGTGGTTCATTCCGGTTACTGTGAGGGCATCTGAAAAGGAGTTGTACTGGTTACCGAAAACAATCCTCATGGCTCTTTTTTTTGATTATCTCTTGGTCTTTAGTTTGCCATTTTGTTAGTCCAGGATGCAATACTGGTGCAGCATATTCGAGTGAAGACCGAACATATGACTTGTCGATGTTGACAAGATTGTGTGGTGGGATATTACACTTTCTCAGTCGACTCATCAAATGCAGTTTGTTTATTATTGAACATTACTAAAAAAAATAACGTTCAATAATATATTTGAAAGAGGTCCATAATATAATTAAATTTAATATTCTGTGGACTCGATGATGTAATTCGTTAAAGTTGGAGCGTCCGCTCTGAGTCGAGGAGGTTGGCGTTTCAAACCCAGCCGAGTCATTACACATTATTTACAATCAATGACTTTAAAAATTGTGCGTGATGCTTCCTTGCTTGACACTCATCATTAATAAAAAAAGGATGGAGCACAGACAAACTGTCATCGGTTGGCAACCATTGTACAGGCTTGATGGGCCGAATGGTCTTTTTCTGTGTTGAAATTCCTTGGAAAGGAAATCATCTTGTATGTATTGCGAACTGTGGTGTCTAGCTAGCTTTGTGAATGGAACGGGATATTGTTGATTGATGAACACTGAGACCCCATCTCAGACATACAGCCTTGCCGATCATTCAGTCATTGATGGATTCACAGTGACATCCCGAATCAGTTTCCTGATTGCCCGGCTGCTGAGTTTGGATGGGTGATCTGTTCTTGGCCGAGTCTTGGTGGTTAGATACGTCTTCCACTTCTTAATGATGGATTTCACCGTACTCAAAGGGATAATGAGTGACTTTGAAATCTTCTTATAACCCTCTCCCGAATGGTGCTTCTCCACCACTTTATGTCTGATTTCTTTGGAAAGCTCCTTGGTCTTCACGTTTCCCTTGTTGGTTCACCAAGTGAGTTGCACCTTAAAACTCCTTTGATATAATTGAGGAAGCTGTCAGTTTATGATCGAGGAACAAGTTGATTTCAAATGAATGTTATATTTTAACACAAATCAGAACATGAATCGGAAAACAAACCTGTAGTTTATCAGTACTTTGGCTCTGAATTTGACTCAATCGTGCATGCGCAGAGAGGAGTGACATTTTTTCTTGTTATGTCTGCCTGCCTGGCAGTCAAACCAATTAAAAATCATTCCAAACTGGAAACTTACTGTTTTTAAGGATGTCATAAAGGACACAAACAACAGGCACAGAGAACTAATGTAACGTGTTAAATAAGGTGGTGTAAAAAGACTCTGCATCAACGGTGGTTAAACTTTACTTTTACTTCGATCTTCACGAAACTTTCCCACCTGGTAGAGATAGTGACAAGCTGGAAGCCTATTGTTTTTGAGGGCAATAGGTCAAAAGGTCAAGGTGACATAGATCATCAATTTTCAACCAATTCACTTGCTATCTCTACATATATTGTACATAAAACTGAAAAACATGGGTGGATGGTGAACCCTCATCGAGGTGAAGTCTTTGTTGACCACTGTTAGTATTTCCATGAATTACCTCTATTAATTACAGACTATTGGAACATACCTTTTAGACATGTAGACCTTTAAAGCCCTTACACCTTGGACTCCTTAGACCTCTATAGTCCATTTATTTTAAGCCTTTTATGTTATTAAGACCCTTTAAGACCCTTCAGACCGTTTATAATCCTTAGACCCTTTAAGACCCTTTATAACCCTAAGACCCTTTCAGAATCTTACGATCATTTGGACCTCAAGACCAGTAAGACACTTCATAACCATCAGACCCCAAATACCCTTTGGACCTTTTCTAACCATAAGATCCTTTAAGACCTTCAAGACCCTGGAGACACATAAGACCCTGAAGTCCCCTAAATATCATTTAGATCCCTTAAGACCTAAAGAATGCTTAAGACCATAAAGAACTTTAGACCTTTTGTAACCCTAAGATCCTTAAGACCACAAAGACCCCTAATACCCTTCAGGAACCTAAGACCTTGTAGACCCCATACCCCATGAGGACCATTCATCCCCTCAGACCCTATAGACCCTGATAGAGTTTCTGTCTGAGGGCCTTCTGCAATAACACTTGAGGGTCACCAGTCATAGTCAAAAGGCCCCCATTGGTAAACCACCTCAGTCCTAAACAATCTAAGAAGGAGCAAAATCAAATCAATTAATTAATTTTCTGTTTCTTCTTTTTCAGGTTCTGCTCATCTTGGTTCGTAGCAGATAAGAGGAACTGCTTATCCATAGCATCTGCCAGATCTGTGTCTATGTTTTTGGAGGTTTTGTGAGGTGTTCTATAGGGAATCAAAGCAAATCTGGTGAAAAACGGCCATTTTAAAATAATGTTATAATGTTTGCGTGGACTGCGAAACGATTTTCCGCATGACACATGCACAGACGAGCAGGCAATACGTTGGATTATCTGCAATGTGTATTTCATGGACGATTGAACATTGCGATGTCTCCAGGGTTATTCTACGTTAAACAGCAACTCTTTTGTGGATAGTCATTATTTGAATGAATTCATTTTATTTCTTTAACTGCTACTTGTGCAGTGAAGACCGGCTTTAAAGTTAAAGGGATCCAATATGATATTCAGCCACAGCCTGGCCAGCCGTTCCTTATCAACCATTTAATTGGAGTGCTTGCTTGAGTGCTTAAGTCACTTGCCAAGCACCCTACAGTCGTGAGCAGTGCAGTTCGTGTCCCGATCGGGATGTACAGTTGCCAGTTGCTACAGGGTAGAGGTACATGATTTACAAAGGTTATATGGTCTTTCTTTGTGAGTTTCAAAGCAAAATATATTTGATAACACCCGATTTCCAACCCGTTTGTGGTATTAACGTGTTTTCTAAATTCCAGAGCCAAATTGTTTTGCACCCGTCACATGACGATTGGCAGATGTTTGTAAAGATTAATGGTTCTGCACATCTCACTGAAACGTCGATATAATGCAATGTTGTATTTATAATTTGTTTATTGAAATTCCCTCCAAATTAAGGGTGAAAGCTACTCAAGGTTTTTGGGTTGTTTACAGTATGAACTGCAGTCGGTAATCACACTGACTCCAATCTGCCGATTCTTGAAGAATTGCCGATATCGGCCAAGCACTAATAGTGTGTGTGTGTGTGTGTGTGTGTGTGTGTGTGTGTGTGTGTGTGTGTGTGTGTGTGTGTGTGTGTGTGTGTGTGTGTGTGTGTGTGTGTGTGTGTGTGTGTGTGTGTGTGTGTGGTTCATGAAGCATAACATTTTCTCTCTGCTAACTCCCCTCCTGCCACCTGCCTCTCTCTCTCTCTCTCTCTCTCTCTCTCTCTCTCTCTCTCTCGCTCTCTCTCTCTCTCTCTGTCCCATCCTCACTCCACCCCACCTAATACAGAGCAGCACCCTTCCACACATTTCTCTCTCTCCTCTCTCCGAACGTGTCGGGGCGGTGTTTGTCTCCAGATAGCTTGGCTCTGGGTGCATCCAGGCGGTGTTTTACTCTGGACATGTCCGGGTGGTGTTTGTCCGGCCTTCCCTTCTCCCACCCTTCCTCACTCCCCCATCTCTCACTCTCTCTCCCTCCTTGCTCTCCCACCCTACACTCCTCCCTCCTCTCCCACCCTACACTCCTCCCTCCTCTCCCTCCCCCCCCCTAATGTTCCCATCAGCCAAGCAATGGGTTGCATTTGGAAGCCCATAATAAAACTTCAAAATTGCATTTCAATCAATGTAAAATCATTTAATTACATTAAATTGATGAACTCTATTTTACATCTGAAAAAGAAAACAATTTTCAGAGTTCAAAGCTAAATATTGATGTTGTAGTTACATCAAAGTATTAACTACAACCGTGAATGGAAATGGACGGGGACTACCCACCGAACTGTCACATTCATTTGGAAATCGCATGTGCAGTGCTATGCATGACATCTTTCTTGTTCATTGTGACGATTTTAATTTTCGTCATAAGTCGGTCTGGCTCGTTTGTTCTGGCACGTCACTTCGCGTTACGTTACGTTACGTCACGTCTCAGCTCGACTCGGCTCGGCTCGGTATGTACTGTGAGTTTGATAACTCACTAACGCGTTCAGCTATTTTTGTCCAACATTACCAGAGGATTCTGAAGGACAAAAGTGAGGCTGTCAATGTTTTTTGACTACATATGTCAGAGGTCAAGGTGACAATGAAGTTTTTTGCATGATTTTCGTCATACCTGTCAGGCTACCGCCTGATACCTTCTTGTCTGTTTGTCTGTCTGTGAGCAGGATATCTCATAAACTCGTGGGCGGATTTCTACGACATTGGGTAGAGACGTTGTGTGTGTGGCAAGGACAAAATGATTCTATTTTGGTGAAGATCTGGATCTGGATACTAGAATGTTTTTTCAGTACTTCTTCACCATTGAGAGGTAGGGCCAAAAACGATATAGAGCACAAGATCTCAAAAAGTTATGGGCATATTCGGATCAAACCTCGTGGACAGGTTGTTTGAATGACAAGGAAGAATTGATTCAATTTTGGTGAAGATCCGAGAATTTTTAAAGTGATTCTTCACCATAAGAGTGATTGGGCTCGAACCAATATTTTGTTACGGTTGTGGAAATTCACAGATCACCATTCAGGTTCCCCAGAGGTCAGTTATTTCGGTAAGTGTGTGTTCCAGGTTAGATTTCCCCACCGATGTATAACGGGAATTGTTCGTGTGCCGGGCTGTGCATCTTTGAGGTCGTGTTATTCTTTTCTATCTTTATTTTAACAACGACAACGACAACGACAACCCACAGCCGTGTTTTGACGGTGATCTCTAACACGGCCGCGTTTTGACGGTGATCTCTAACACGGCCGCGTTTTGACGGTGATCTCTAACACGGCCGCGTTTTGACGGTGATCTCTAACACGGCCGCGTTTTGACGGTGATCTCTAACACGGCCGCGTTTTGACGGTGATCTCTAACACGGCTGCGTTTTGACGGTGATCTCTAACACAGCCGCGTTTTGCCGGTGATCTCTAACACGGCCGCGTTTTGACGGTGATCTCTAACACGGCCGCGTTTTGATGGTGATCTCTAACACGGTCACGTTTTGACGGTGATCTCTAACACGGCCGCGTTTTGATGGTGATCTCTAACATGGTCACGTTTTGACGGTGATCTCTAACATGGCCGCGTTTTGACGGTGATCTCTAACACGGCCGCGTTTTGATGGTGATCTCTAACATGGTCACGTTTTGATGGTGATCTCTAACATGGCCGCGTTTTGACGGTGATCTCTAACACGGCCGCGTTTTGCCGGTGATCTCTAACACGGCCGTGTTTTGACGGTGATCTCTAACAGGGCCGCGTTTGACGGTGATCTCTAACACGGCCGCGTTTTGATGGTGATCTCTAACATGGTCACGTTTTGATGGTGATCTCTAACATGGCCGCGTTTTGACGGTGATCTCTAACACGGCCGCGTTTTGCCGGTGATCTCTAACACGGCCGTGTTTTGACGGTGATCTCTAACAGGGCCGCGTTTGACGGTGATCTCTAACACGGCCGCGTTTTGACGGTGATCTCTAACATGGCTGTGTTTTTCCGGTGATCTCTAACACGGCCGCGTTTTGCCGGTGATCTCTAACATGGCTGTGTTTTGACGGTGATCTCTAACACGGCCGCGTTTTGACGGTGATCTCTAACACGGCCGCGTTTTGACGGTGATCTCTAACACGGCCGCGTTTGACGGTGATCTCTAACACGGCCGCGTTTGACGGTGATCTCTAACATGGCTGTGTTTTGCCGGTGATCTCTAACACGGCCGCGTTTTGCCGGTGATCTCTAACATGGCTGTGTTTTGACGGTGATCTCTAACACGGTCGCGTTTTGACGGTGATCTCTAACACGGCCGCGTTTTGCCGGTGATCTCTAACACGGCCGCGTTTTGCCGGTGATCTCTAACACGGCCGCGTTTTGACGGTGATCTCTAACATGGCTGTGTTTTGACGGTGATCTCTAACACGGCCGCGTTTTGACGGTGATCTCTAACAGGGCCGCGTTTGACGGCAAGATCGGATCAAAATGGTGTTACCCTCTGAAATAGCTGGCCAATCGAAAGTGAGAGGGGCGGAGCCAGCCGGGGGTGAATGGTCGAAGGTAAAAGAGCGAGCACCCCCCGGACCCGATAAAGAGCCGTGCTGGAACGCCGAGAAGTGAGTTGGGCTGGGCCGTTGGAGAGAGTCTGGAGTCTGGAGTCCAGAATCAGAGAGTTGGGTGGAGTTGGGAGAGCGCTCTAGTTCGTGCTGCACTGGAGTTTGTGGCTTGCGGGTGGCGGTGGGAGTGGAGAGACGCTCCGTTGAGAACTGGAGAGTTCGGAGTTCGGGCAGTTGGTTCGTTGGGGGTTCGCCGGCACAACCAGGAGGCCTGAGTCGAGATCCATTCACTCCTCCAGCGCGTCATCGGCTGGACCAGGCCGCAGTGGAGGCCGGTCGACCAAGGGAGCCAGTCGGAGCTCGGGGGTCCGGGCACAGACACCGAGGGTCACCGAACCAGGACCCAGCGAGTCACCACGAGGGTGGCCAGGTAGCCCACTCGGTCTCTCGGAGCCCCTTCGGTCATCCCGGCTCCAAGCAATTATAAAGGCTCATGAGCCCGGTTCTTTCTTTCTGGGGTTTTGGATGAAAGTCTGTGGCGCCTTGTCTATCTAAGTAGAACTGATTAAGTGCATGACTGTGTACATGATAATGGGCATCGGCTGTCGGCTTTTTGCTCGTGTCTTGTCCCCATCCCCCCATTCATTGCATATGTGCATTTAAAATAAATGTCCCCATTTTTGAATGTTAACCTGCTCGTTGTGTCACTTTCTGCCATTGACTGCCATGATGCGTTGGGAATATTGGCTGGCTGGTTTTCAGCCGATAAAACGTACATCTGGTCCGACGGGACTTGGCAATATAAAACCGCTCGGCAATCGCATACGGAACGAGCTGCTTAAGCGGCTCGTTTTCGTGCAGGCTCCGTCGAGGTATAAACTCCCGACATTTCTGTCCGCGTGACTAGTTAGGTACATCGACACTCCGGCGATTGACCCTGTAGCGCGTGGACAGAAGAGTTGGCTGGTTTATGGTGTGTTAAAAACACCCGTAGCTGGGTTTCGGCGTTGATCCGGAAGCTGCGACTGGATTGCCACGTTCGGTGGGCGCGCGCGGCCGCATTTGGGCTAAAGGCGGTCGTCCGCACGCCGAACGGGCGGAAATCCACAACAATATATCACAATATCTCAGAGTTATTGACGGCTGGAGACAAAAATTGGTGGACAGATTGCATGTGTGACAACGATTTATCGATTCAATTTTCGTGAAAATCCGGATAAGGATCCAGATACGAGATTTAATTAATTTTTTTTTAAAGGTATTCTTCACCATTGAGAGATGGGGCCAAAACAATATACTGTGTATTATGATATTTCAAAACGTTCACGACGAGTTATGACAACACGAGTTGGATGAGTTGATTCAGTGACAAAACAAGCCGATTAGATTTTGGTTAATGTCCGAACCCAGATCTGGCCCATTAGCGGTTTACAAAACGTAAACTGTTCAGTCTGGTGGAGCTATGTGCTCTCCCGAATTCCGTTCTTGTTTGTTACTTGTAAAATCGAAAATTCGCAATTTTATTGGTTGATCCGGTCTGTGATTCTGTCTCTCTGTCTGTCTGGTTGTATGTCAATCGCCTGCAGGTCACAATTTTAAACCAATCTTCACGAAACTTGACGACATGGTGGACTTGGTCCTAAGCAAGAAACCTATTGATTTTGAGGTCAACAACACTCTCGGATTTCTAAAATAATCAATTTTCATCCGATTGAGTTAAAATTTGAAGAGGATTTGCACATCAGTTCAGTGAATTCAACCACCAATTACTTTTGAGGTCAACTTTGCCCAAAAGGTCAACATAGGCCTGATTTCTAAAATCGTCAATTTTCTTCCGATTGACTTGAAATTTGAAGAGTAGTTGCATATTTGGTCATTTAATTCAAACACCAATTATTTTTGAGGTCAACATCGACCAAAGGTCAACAACTTCTGTGCAATTTATAAAATCCTCAATTTTCATCTGCTTGACTTGAAATTTGAACAAGATTTGCATACCAGCTCACTAAATTCAGCCACCAACTATTTTATGGTTAAATTTGTTTTTGGGATTTCACAGGTATGGTGCATCTTTCTTGTTTGTGTATTTGTCTGTGTGTGAGCAGGACATCTCAAAAGGTTATGTATGGATTCAGACGAAACTTGGTGGACAGGTTGGGTGTCTGCAAAGCACAAATTGATTTGATTTCGGTGAAGATCCGTATCCAGATACAAGAATTTTTTAATTGTTACCTCCGCCACTGTAGGTGGACAGAGGTTATGTTTTTACCCCTCTCTGTTTGTCTGTGAGCAGGATAGAGATGGAGTTAGTAGGACCTCCAGAGTGTGCAATGGAGTAACCCCCACTATGTGGTACCTCAATAGACTTTCCCTCAGTTCGCCAGGTGCTCCAAAACGAACAAGGGGCAGGAAGCAGCAGGCTGGCATCACCGCAGCAATGGGAAAGCGACCAGGATTTAATTTCTGTGATCACACCCTGGCTTATGGCTTCCATGGATGGAGGCTAATGGGGACAGGTTTATGACTAAAATCTATGCAGACCAAGCCAAGCTGATAGATCAGTTCGAGCACATGTTGAACATCACCTAAAGTAAGCACTGTGACTATCAAGGGCACAGATTGCACTGTGAGTGAGAGATATCATCAAGACCGGCTTGGGAATTCCAAACTTGACCGAGCTGCCATACCTTGTTTGTGGCAAGTGATGAGAGTCAAAACACAAGAGAATAATATACCAGATCTCTTCCTTACCCATTCAGCTGTTGTGGAATAATCTATCAATGACAGCATTGGTAGACGTGAGCAGCACACAATCAATGTGGAGATAAGGTTTCGTCTTCACACTGAGAAAAACCTCCATTGTGTTGCGTGGCTCTATCATCATTCTAAATGTGAGAGATTAAGAACAGATCTAACAGCTCAAAAAGGACTATCTTTGAGGCACTATAAGCCTGGTGTTGGCTTCGACCAAACGACCAAGTCCTTCGGCCACAAAAAAGGCTGCATACCCAGACAACATTCTGGTTCGATTGCTGAAGATTTGTGCTCCAGAACTACCCATGCCCCTTAACTTCCTCTTTCATATGCAGCACATGGCTGCGAGTAGCATCATTGGCTGAGGGCGCAACTGTGCCACTGATGCAATGCCCCCTGCAGGTTCGGGCAACAATGTGTAATTTGTCCATGGTGCTGGCGACAGCTCGCCTACTCTTCTCGAAGGACACCGTGCATGGATCTTGAACGTCCACCAATGAATGCCGGCAGATGGGACGCCCAATTTAATGTCTATCCGAGGGACGGCACACGCATTCATTCATGCCTCCCCCTGCCTGTGAAACATCAGGATGACAGCTTGTAGCTGGGATGAGATTCGAACCGAGGTTGGACAACTCCACATGTGGTAAGAGTGACGTGAAGTAGGTCAAAAATTATCTTATTTTTTGTGATTTCCAATCTTAGTCATTATTCCTGCTATTATTTATTAAGGAGTTTTACAATATTTTCATATACAGAGAATGAGGATTATGAACGAGCTAAGGAACAGAGAAAAGAAGGTTAAAATGCACTGATAGTTGGAACAACAGGCTGGTGTGAAATGGAAGGTCTGGCAATATCAGCGGAATTTGAGAAGACTTGAGCTAGATAAGGTCGACATGGTTAGTCAGAGTTTAAAAAACAAGACTGTGGTTTGTATGAGATAAAGCAAGAGGTGGTGGTGAGATAAGGCACAGGACAAAGGGAGGTGATTCCAGAAAAGGAAAGCAGAAGAGTGGAGGTAAGGAGAGAGAGCTTGGATTTGGACGAGTTAGCAAGGAGTGCATTTCCAAATAAGCACATGCAACCTGGCATAGGTGGGTGGCAAAAGGAGATGATAAGTTTGGGGTGAAGGACCAGATGAGAGATTGTATGAGTCCACCAGCAGAAAGGGGGAGAGAGAGTAGATGTCCCTCTCTATGTCCCTTGGCCTCTTGGTAAATGAAGCCAATGATGTTCAGATCTTCCTCACTGTATTCAGAAGTTAAAAGGTATGGAGAAAAGACTTGTCTTCTTGAGAAGAATGTCCAAGTTCATGATCGGCTTTGGGAGCGACCTTGAAAATGTAGTCTGCTCAGGGCATATTATATCTGATGATAAGACCTTGGACCTCAACAGACTGCACATAGTTCAGGTTTGGTTACAAAAGTGGGGTGGGGGTAACCAGTGCCACATGCCTGTAGTAACAGGGCAAGGTTATGAGACCTGCTTTGATCTCAATATCGTGTTGTACATGTCTAAAGACATATTTATGTAACTTTGAGTAGATCAGGTCTCCAGAAAATTATGCATCTCATGTTTGGCAGACAGTGAAATCATCAGAGATAAACGTTAAAGGGTGTTAGGTAGATCCAAAATACAGGATCACTGCTCACCTCCACGCACTCGCTCCAGTTTTTTGTCCTACCTGTGGAATTAACTTCCACATTCTCTTAAATCTCATTCTTCACTCCAGGTCTTCAAGACAGCTGTTCACCACTATCATCACAAATTATCCCAAATTCAAATCCATGATCTTTTCTACCCCCATTAGCCAATTCCAAGCCCACCTCGGTCCAAATTTCCAGTTTTCCCCTCCTGAGAGTTTGCTTCTGTATCCATCTTGTCCACCCCATGCATCCTATGCCTGGTGTTAGCTTAATGGTTAGGGTGGTGGGCTTTGGATCCTCGGGTCCTGAGTTCAAATCCCACTCAGCTGTTGAATTAATACTAATGAAAAATTAATATAGCTGTTGAATCGTGGACTTCGGGTCGTGGGTTCGAGTCCCACCGTGGTGGTTCGAAGTCAGTGTGGCCGCACAAAGCGGACAGGTTCCACGGTCCGGCTTGACCGAGAAAGACCCACGAGGTCCATCTCTTCCTGGGGGTATTTGTGTGTGCGTGTGTGTCCCTGGGCCCTGTCTTTACAACTGTGTGAGTGCTTTCTTTTGCTCATTGTACATTGCCTTGCTAAGTCGTGATAACTCTGCCCTTGCGTGCTCCCCTCGTTCCCCCCATTGTAAATAAATATCCATTTTGTTGAATGTTTCAGCTCGTTTTTGTGTTTCTTTCATTGGCTCAGCATGGTGCGTGTTGAGAAATTGGGAAGCGGCAAATTGTGCATTCGGTCCGGCACGGCTCTGGTAACTCCGCTCGGTTACGCCGGATCCGAGCCGTTACCCGCAACTCGGATCGAACAGAGTTGGCCGAGGGTGTGGTTTCCCCGGTAGTTGGATGGCGTGAGTACTTAGGTAAATTGGAGTTAGACAAGTGGACCCGACCTCATGACGTCGAAGTATTGGCGACCACGGTCCTGTAAGCCGTAAGGGACCCGTGCCTCTCGGAGTTCTCCGAGGAGCACGATCTAGATTCCTGGTGTTCGGTGGAGCCGACTCTACTGCCCCACCTAGCGGTCGTGCTCGCCGCCGATACCCGCACCACAACAACACATCACCGACTTGGTGACAAGATTTGTCAAGTACTTCCAGCATATCACAGGATGTGATGTAATTTCATTTCCATTTGGGGTTAGCAAAGTGAAACCACCGAAGAAGATGGAGAAACAAGGGAAGTGTAATCTCCTCTTCCAACTCGGCAGATCACCCTCTTCTATCGAAGACATTGTGGAGGCGAAAACATTCTTCCGAGCCTGCATATATTATGCTGGAAGTGAGAACGAGGAATTTGTGAGCACACGGATCAGGATGTACGATAAGGAGAAAGTGAAATCTAGCTCCATCCTCCTGCCAGATGAGAGTTGTACTGATAAACACCTCAAGAGAAGCGACTTGCAAGTTGGCATCTGGTATCAGTGTCTGGAGCAAAGCATCACATTTCCTTCTGTAGAACACAGAGGCTGGGAAGAGACTGAAGATGGTATTCAGCTTATATGGTTTACCTGTACACAGTTTCTGCCAAGCCTTTCAGTCACCAGCAGCAAGACAAAGTCTGCACCACAAGGTACATGCCTGTATCAACACCTCTTCTTCTTTAAGGGCCATCATTATCCCACCTTTCTTGTGGGGAAACTTAGCCCGAGTCACGAACCAGCTGGTCAGGCCAGACGTTCGACTAGTTAGGTCAAGAATTTCGAATTTGACCATGGTGCCAACGATAGTTCGCCTCCTCTTCGCGAAGGACACCGTGGGATCTTTAATGTCTACCAACGAATGCTGGCAGACAGAGCATGCTTCAACAACATAGCAATGAATACCAATTGTTTACGTTTGTTATTTTGGGTTTGCTTTTGGATGTTTTGGGTTTACGCTCAGTTATTTCTGATTGTTTTCAGCATTTATGGTTTGTTTGAGCTTTTTCTTCGGTTTGGTTCATCATACAATTTGCAACTATATATCATTTATGATATGCAGGAGGCGTCAATTACGATCCAGATCAAGAAGATGAAGGGGAGAAGGACCAGCCCTCAAAGAAGAAGAGAAGAAAGAACCCCCATTATAGAGAGGACAACGGTGCTGAATCGTATCTTGGAGAAGATGAAATATCAGAAAGTGACAGCGACATTCCAGAAAACGTGAGTTCGGCATGTTCAGACAATCATGCACAAGTCCATTCATCAGACTCTTAGATGGAAAGTGATTGATATTAGTATACTAGCGGGGTACGCTTACACATTGTAAGCAATAACGAACCGTGCGTGCTTCCCCATTGTCTCGGGTCACTCACCTGCATTTGATTTTTCATTTATTTATATTTTCATTTACGGATGTTTTCCAATAGTTCTGTGATTTTTCCTGATGTATCGGCTTCAATGTGCATGCAAAATTTCAGCATTCTATGTCATGCGGAAGGTACCGATCTTTAATATCAGTCAGTGAGTCAGTGGTTTGAATGAGATGATACACTACTGTACAGGCACTAATCGTGCTCTACTGTCACCAAAAATGTTGATGACTCTTGGAAAAAAAAATAGCCAATTTGTCTAATTTGTGCTTCTCGGAATCATTGCATACCACCGGTAAAGCTCTGATGAGCATTCTTGTGTACAGATTCATATCGCTGAAGTTCTCTAGTGCCACATTAGCACAAAAATATTAAATTACAGAAAGAAACACAAGTTGCAAATAGTCAATTTAAGTGATTTTGTTGGCTATTTTGGATTTTGGCAGCCATATTGGATTTGTGGCCAAATTTAGGGTGGCCCCAGGGCAAGTTTTCATTGGAAGAGGAAACCACTGAGAAAACCTTGGAAGGAAAAGCTGGTAGTTTTTCCTTGGCTGGGACCTGGCTATATTGAGAGCTCAGCAAGCAGGGCAGGATGTCAGACAGTGTCACGTGCACAAAATATGTGCGGAGGAGGCTCGAGCAGGACACATTCTTTGACGTTGAGTGTTGATCTGTTAAAGACATATAATGTTTTGTGTTCAGTGACCAAGATAAAAAAAACCAAGCTGGCCCAGTCCATAATCAGACTGTCAGATGGGATAAATGACTAGATTTGTGACGAAATTTTCCATTCCATTTCATTGTGTACAACCAGTATTTATTGGTGTCTCCTTGTGAGTCAACGCCCGTGACCCCTTTTTCGAGGTTTTTCCTCCATATTTCAAAGCAAAAAGCGGGTTTAAGCAATTGGTTCACTTCTGTCTGTCTGTCGTCTGTCTGTCTGTCTGTGTACAAACGTCAGTTTATGTTTTGTGGACCAACTTGATTTCAGTTGAATGTTATATTTTTAACATACATTAGAAAACGAACCTGTAGTTTAGCAGTTCTTTGGTTCTGATTTTGTCTCGATCGTGCATGTGTCGAGAGGAGCGAGATAATATTTGTACTCTGCCTGTCCGGCAGTCAAACAAAATTGAAAATCATTCCAAACAGGAAACTTACTGTTTTTAAAGACGTCATAAAGGACACAAACCACAGGCACGAATAACTAATGTAACGTGCTATATGAGGTGGTGGAAAGACGCTGCATGAACAGCAGTAAACTTCCAAAAAAAATTTCAACAACCTTGATAAAATCTTGATTTTATTTCGATTGAATTATACACTTGAACAATGGAAAACACAAATCACCTTCTTGGCACTTTAAAAACTCTCCCGTTTGGCTGTACTTGTACAAAATATCACAACCAATCAAATTTTCCGCTCGTCCACCCCGCCCACGTCCTTCTTTCTGAAGTCTGCGCATGGTTAGGTGTTCGATGAACTCTCCAGTAGTTGATGTAACACATGGAACCTTGATTAAATGTTGTCAGTTACACGACAGAGAAACGTTTCCCATTTTCTCCAGGTAGTGTACAATGATACACTTTGACAATGGATGCAGCACAGACGCCATTGTGCGACACAATGGTTATTTGCATTTTGTGTCTATGTAATGGGAGGGCAAACTGATCGCCGTGAAACTGATTATTTTTTTTCTGAGGTCGTGGTAGGGGAGGGTGTGGATAGATTTAAATGTGAATTATATAGATGTCGGTATCTATAGTGTGCATTGGGGACAGAAGGGTACAGGGATCATGGCAGGACTTGGAGGTAGCTTGTGTCTGGATGGGTGATGGATACTGGAATTGGGTTGGTGTTTCGAATGCAGCCTGTGGCTGCTGGTTGCATTATTTATAGAAGCGCAGCTGTGCTGCTGATGCAGTGCCTCTGTTACCAGTAAGTTGGTATTCATTTTGATGACCTCGGCAGGATGACAGGCTGAGTCAACCCCACCTGGTGTTAATTCAACGAAACAACAGGGACTCGAACTCCAGACCCTGAGATCTACAAGCCAGCCACCTTATATCCGTGAAGACAACACCAGGTTTACTGGGGGGGTTGATGCACTGCAGGAATGACAGAATGAATGGCCACCTTCTGCGTTGAAGTTCCTTGTGTGTCCCTAAATAGAAAATAATTGTCATGTTTTAGACATGAATCAGACGCATTATTGACCGAATCCATTCAACAGATAAGCTGGATTGTGAGGAAGAAAGATAAGATGCCTCGACCAGTCAGTCGCTTCCTTTAATTTCACTTGAAAGTTCAAACAATGTGCGGAGAGAACGTCAAACGTGCCGGGTGTTGTTCTGATGTAATATATATATATATATATATATATATATATATATATATATATATATATATATATATATAGATGTCCAACAACGTGACGTGGTGCTGCCTGGAGCAAGCCCACAAAGTGGACGTTAAGCCGGCTGTCCTGCTTGCACGGCATTCGAGATTGCGACAGTTGCTGGGCATTTTGACTGGTGCCGTGGCGAAGTGTGTCCAGACACGTCTGCAAAAAAAACCACACAAACCAAACATGGAATCATTCTCATCTGTGTTTGTGATTCAGTGTCCTGAACTTCTCAGCTTCAACATCAGCCATGACCTTTGTTGGGTCGGCCATGTAGTAACGCTGCCCAACAAAGCCAGCTGTAGACTGGGCATCCTCCATGGATCCAAGTCTTACCTTGAAAAGACCTTTGGCTGCAGCTCATTGGAGTATTGCTCTTCCCTACAGCCTGGCGCTCCCACATAACATCTGTCTCTCCTGGACACTGTCCATGGAAGATCCCTCTCAATATTCATGGAATCCTCGATGATGAGTCCAAAGAACAAGATCTCCTGCTCTCACATCGCAGATAGGCTGGTGTGGTGGTCTCCCCACCCGTCTTGCTGTCTCTCTATCTCTCTCTCTCTCTCTCTCTCTCTCTCTCTCTCTCTCTCTCTCTCTCTCTCTCTGTGTCTGTCTGTCTGTCTGTCTGTCTGTCTGTCTGTCTGTCTCTCTCTCTCTCTCTCTCTCTCTCTCTCTCTCTCTCTCTCTCTCTCTCTCTCTCTCTCTCTCTCTCTCTCTCTCTCTCTCTCTCTCTCTCTCTCTCTCTGTCTCTGTCTCTCTCTCTCTCTCTCTCTCTCTCTCTCTCTCTCTCTCTCTCTCTCTCTCTCTCTCTCTCTCTCTCTCTCTCTCTGTCTCTC
>NC_140963.1:62398496-62478496 GCF_056783735.1 Eptatretus burgeri | reverse complement strand
TGTCCAACAGGGGGCGAAACGTTGTCGATGTTTCACCTCACCCGTAAATACGTCACGCCTTCACGCCGACCGGGACTATGACGTCACATGTCTGTGCGCACCGTTTAACCTGCAAGTTCGAAACGATCGTTTGGGATTAACGGTTCCACGACTAAACGGGGGAAACGAACATATTTCTCTTCATCAAAGGCCGTTTCTCTTACTTTTAATCCCATTGACGCCCATTGTTGTAAAGTGTCGTCGCGAGCGAGCAGCTCCTCAGCTCCCCGAGCTCCGAGTCCCGCCCACCTCGTGACGTCACCCCCGACGGACCTCCCCGTGACGTCAGAGCTTGATCGTACCGCCCCCTTTAAAATCGCTGTGCAGTCGCCGGCGCCTTCTCACATCCCGGGTGAATAGTTTTTAAATCGCGGCTCGTTGTTAAATAAATAAATAAATAAATAATAAAGTACGACGGAGCGTCCGGAGCCCTGAGAATGGACGCAGTTGATTGACACGGCGATTAAGCGGACGTCGTGTTTGGGACAACCACTGAACCCTTGGACTCGACGCGGAAGGTTCGTCTCCAAAAGAGAAGTAAATTGTGAGTGTCACCACGGAAATCCTCGTTACCCCCCTCTCCACACGCACACACCTCACCTCACCTCACCTCACCTCGTGTGTCGGTGCACCAGGACCCCGCGTTGGTCGCCCTCGAGGTGTTTCCCAGTGACCCGCGAAGTGCCGCGTTCCCTTTATTTATATAGATGTGAGTGTCTATTTTTAATGGTGCTCGGCCTTTCTAAATTTACAGAAATCACGGTGATAATCGGCAGGCGGTTTTATTTTAAGTAGTCGTCTTGCTTTTCCCACACTCCAGTGATTCGGACGTGGCGACACGTGCGCTGCGATCCGATCGCTCCATGCACGTCAGGACAGCACGGATTGTGAGTCCTTGGGAAGAGGGTCAGCGTGGTGCCGTTGGGGAGGTGTGAGTCCTTGGGAAGAGGGTCAGCGTGGTGCCGTTGGGGAGGTGTGAGTCCTTGGGAAGAGGGTCAGCGTGGTGCCGTTGGGGAGGTGTGAGTCCTTGGGAAGAGGGTCAGCGTGGTGCCGTTGGGGAGGTGTGAGTCCTTGGGAAGAGGGTCAGCGTGGTGCCGTTGGGGAGGTGTGAGTCCTTGGGAAGAGGGTCAGCGTGGTGCCGTTGGGGAGGTGTGAGTCCTTGGGAAGGGTCAGCGTGGTGCCGTTGGGGAGGTGTGAGTCCTTAGGAAGAGGGTCAGCGTGGTGCCGTTGGGGAGGTGTGAGTCCTTGGGAAGAGGGTCAGCGTGGTGCCGTTGGGGAGGTGTGAGTCCTTGGGAAGAGGGTCAGCGTGGTGCCGTTGGGGAGGTGTGAGTCCTTAGGAAGAGGGTCAGCGTGGTGCCGTTGGGGAGGTGTGAGTCCTTGGGAAGAGGGTCAGCGTGGTGCCGTTGGGGAGGTGTGAGTCCTTGGGAAGAGGGTCAGCGTGGTGCCGTTGGGGAGGTGTGAGTCCTTGGGAAGGGTCAGCGTGGTGCCGTTGGGGAGGTGTGAGTCCTTAGGAAGAGGGTCAGCGTGGTGCCGTTGGGGAGGTGTGAGTCCTTGGGAAGAGGGTCAGCGTGGTGCCGTTGGGGAGGTGTGAGTCCTTGGGAAGAGGGTCAGCGTGGTGCCGTTGGGGAGGTGTGAGTCCTTAGGAAGAGGGTCAGCGTGGTGCCGTTGGGGAGGTGTGAGTCCTTGGGAAGAGGGTCAGCGTGGTGCCGTTGGGGAGGTGTGAGTCCTTGGGAAGAGGGTCAGCGTGGTGCCGTTGGGGAGGTGTGAGTCCTTGGGAAGGGTCAGCGTGGTGCCGTTGGGGAGGTGTGAGTCCTTAGGAAGAGGGTCAGCGTGGTGCCGTTGGGGAGGTGTGAGTCCTTGGGAAGAGGGTCAGCGTGGTGCCGTTGGGGAGGTGTGAGTCCTTGGGAAGAGGGTCAGCGTGGTGCCGTTGGGGAGGTGTGAGTCCTTAGGAAGAGGGTCAGCGTGGTGCCGTTGGGGAGGTGTGAGTCCTTGGGAAGAGGGTCAGCGTGGTGCCGTTGGGGAGGTGTGAGTCCTTGGGAAGAGGGTCAGCGTGGTGCCGTTGGGGAGGTGTGAGTCCTTAGGAAGAGGGTCAGCGTGGTGCCGTTGGGGAGGTGTGAGTCCTTGGGAAGAGGGTCAGCGTGGTGCCGTTGGGGAGGTGTGAGTCCTTGGGAAGAGGGTCAGCGTGGTGCCGTTGGGGAGGTGTGAGTCCTTAGGAAGAGGGTCAGCGTGGTGCCGTTGGGGAGGTGTGAGTCCTTGGGAAGAGGGTCAGCGTGGTGCCGTTGGGGAGGTGTGAGTCCTTGGGAAGAGGGTCAGCGTGGTGCCGTTGGGGAGGTGTGAGTCCTTAGGAAGAGGGTCAGCGTGGTGCCGTTGGGGAGGTGTGAGTCCTTGGGAAGAGGGTCAGCGTGGTGCCGTTGGGGAGGTGTGAGTCCTTGGGAAGAGGGTCAGCGTGGTGCCGTTGGGGAGTTGTACGAGGGTCAACGTGGTGCCGTTGGGGAGGTGTGAGTCCTTAGGAAGAGGGTTGTGTGGCGGCGGACAGGCAGAGGGTCGTTTTGAGTCCCTGGGACGAGGGTTGCTGTGGTGGTGTATGGGGGGGGGGGGGTTGATTCCCTGACAAAATGGTCAAAAATGTGGGAGTGGTTTTTGAGAGCCTTGGGTGGAGTAAAGCTGGGATGGTGGTGCGGTGGATTTTTTTTTTTAATGTCCCTGGGAAGATGATCTAGGTGTTGGAGAAGGGGTCGTGAGTTTCTGACAAGTGGGTCAGGGTGATTGCCTGAAGGGGTTTGTGAGTCTGATATTGGATGGTGTTGGCTGATGAGTGTAAGTTCTTGGGAGGCTGGTCCCGTTGGTAGTTGGGTATCTTTGTGAGTCCCGAGGAATTGCCTCGGAGTGGGGGTGGAGGGAGGTTGTGAGTCCCTGAATGGGTCATGGAGAGAGAGATACAGAGTGACACAGAGCAACACAGAGAGAAAGACATGATTATGAGCAACCTATTCTACAGTGTTTCGATATGCAAAACATTTTCGATTGGGAAGCATCATCTGTCGATTTATTGATTTCTAAAGTTTTGGCATAAAGTTTTAAATTTGGTCTGAGTTTTGCAGCCGCAACGCCCCTTCGCTGGGTTCGAAGCTTTGTCGCATGGCAATTTTTCCCACGTGACCATGATTTTTGGACGAGACGAGTTTCACGAGGAGGCATACCGACCGAGAACGTTCCTGTGATGATGATTCCAACGTCAGGGTGCGAAGTGGCCGCGACTGCATGCGAAGAAGGGTTGCTCGTCATTAATTTTCACGCTGCCTGGTTACAATCTCGCTCTCCCTGGAGGTTTTACATCAACAACATTGCATATCTAACATATTAATAATGCGAGACCCTTTACAAGGAGGCCAGGAGTCCCATCAAGTCTTCACAACTGTCGTTTGTCCGTGATCTGTCCTTTATAAACGCTGATTATCAAGCAAGGAAACTGCACGTACCATTTATGAAGTCGTTCGGCGTTCGAACCACCGACCTCCAAGACTCAGAGCGGATGCTCTCACCATTTGACCACCGAGTCTCGATTTTGTTAGATATGTGGCATATGGCTGTGTGCTTATATATTAATTTAATCACTTGCTGACTTTGATTTCAGTCTCGAGGGAGAGCTTGCCGAACTCGGAGTTTTGGATTGAAACTTGGCAAATTGACATTAATGATGAGATTTGATATGAGGATCCCAGTGTCACGAGTCGTGCGTTCAGAGAGAAACCTAAAACCAAGTTCCTCCTGAAATTTCACTTCCAATCATTTTGATGCCTTTCAAACGTCTCCATTCTGATTTGGTAATCTGACGTCGCTTTGTGCACCTTGACGTGAAGATTCGGTTAACATCAATGTATTTCATTGCCAACGGAGCAACCGGGAAATGTGTTTTCCTGTTATTGTTCCATGCACGTGTCAACATGTTTGGTATACTCGAGGGAAGGATGAGATTCAGTTTCAGGAGTTAATTTTTGTTCATGTTCTGGTCCTCCGGAATGAGCATTTTTGATTTCTTTTCCACAAAACTTTCCGATGGCTCGTGTTGAGTTATGGCCTTGTAATCAGTTCACCCGACTTGGTTATTACTTTGACAGCGAAATGAGAGGAGCAAAATTACAGAGACTTGCGAATTGCTCGTGTGGGACCTATTCAAACATCTCGTACTCTTGTCTGAGTTGGTTATTCCAGCCTGCCGAAGTTGCCACGAATTTTGCGATTAAAACAAAAAAAAGAAAAAAAGATTTGTCGGTTTACTTTGGCTGATGCACTTATTACCTCCGCCACCAAAGGTGAATGAGGTTATGTTTTCACAACTCTGTCTTTGTTTATTTGTTTGTTTGTTTGTGTGCAGGATATCTCAAAAAGTTGTTCGGACGAAACTTGGTTGTGTGACAAGAAGAATTGATTCAGTTTTGGTGAAGATCCGGATCTGATAATTTATAAAGTGATTCTTCACCATTGAGAGATGGAACTAAACTGATATATAGCATGATATTTCAAAAATGTATTGGGCCCAATATGTTCTCATGGATCAGGCAAAACGTGGCGGAGGTATGCGCTACTGAGTGCCCTTGTAGTTATTTATTGTTCACAACATTTTAACCAATTTGTTGAAAAAATATTAATTACAAAGCTCAGGTGGTGCATAGAGCATGAGCGCACATCTTGGAGGTATACAAAACTGTCTTTGAGCTGTCTAGCCTAGCTAATGGGTATGAATCTCGACCCCGCGATGCACTGTTACCCTCATGGTGTTTCACTTGTAGGGCGACACATCAATCTGTGGAGGATTAAGCTGGAGGACTCGTCTAGCAGCTCTTGTCATTGGTGGACATTGTAGATCCATCAGTGTCTTTTGTGAAGAGTAGGTGAGTTATCGCCGGTGGCCTGGAACAAGTTACAAATGATTGCAACCTTCAGTCAAACATCAGGCCTGGCCAGCCGGTTCGTGAAAGACTTGGGCCAAAAAAAAAACTTCCCCAGCCGACCCCACAAAGAAGATGGGAATAATTGGGGTCACCGTAGTTGGTCAGGTGGCATAAAATGACAGGTCAAATTGTTCATTTTGGGAATGGTTTAATTTGTAGACCAATTTTAAACCACGATTAAATGATGAGTCAAGATGCGTACAGCTTCTCCACTTTGTCCAGCCCTGTGATGTCATCACTGCTGAATAATTAATAATCGGCAAAGGCAGTGAAGTTGATCTTTCAGGTCCGCACATTACTTAACGGTGATATCACGGATGAGATTTAACCTGGTTTGGATACAGCCATCATGTTTCCCTTGGTGTTCAACTCCAGAAGGTGGATGTTGAGCAAGGGAGACCCCAGTTTATTGCACACAAAAAAACTGTTTGCAGATATGATTGATTTTGGTGACCTTTGCACCTGATTTTCCTTATTACTGTAACTGACTTTCCAGACTGACTTTTAAAGTGATATTCCATAACTTTGGAAAGAAAATTGCACTTGAATATGTATCTTATTTATTTATTTATTTACTGGCAGGAAGAAATCGATTGTCTATGAAAATAAATATTGGATAATCTGAATAAGCAGTTTTCATCTGTTCATCCACCTGCTTCTTTATGTCCGGTTGTTTCCCCACCCTGTTGTCAACGTGGTTTTGTGAGTACTCATTTATCATCCATCATCTCGCTCCTCCACGAGCTGAGATTTTGCGTACATTTATTTGGTGTCGAAGGATCGTGAAGACGGGCGAATCGACAGTATTCAATGGTGAGATCACAACATTGTGAGGGAAGATGTTCAGATGGGAGCTGCAAACGTCCGAAAGATATCTACAGAACGATAGTGATGGCTCGAGCACATCCGGCTGACGTAATTGCTACTTTAAAACTGGAACGGTACTCGGTCGAGTCCATACCTCCACCAGGCTGAGCAGTTTACATTTTGTATTCCACTGACAGGCCAGATCTGGATTCGGACCTGAACCAAAATCAAATCGACTTGTTCTTGTCACCGAACCAACTCATCCACCATGTTTTGTCATAAGTTGTCCACAACTTTTTGAAATATCGTGCTACATATTGTTTTTGGTCCCATCTCTCAATGGTGAAAAATCATGAAAATAATTCTTGGATCTGGATTTTTATCTTCACCAAAATTGAATCCATATGTCCTTGTCACACTCCCAACCCGTCCACCAAGTTTCTTGTGAATCAATCCATAACCTTTTGAGATGTCATGCTATATATCGTTCTTGGTCCCATCTCTTAATGGTGAAGAATCACCCCCAAAAATTATAGTTTCCAGATCTTCACCAAAATCTAATAATTTCGTTGTCAAATACCAAACCTGTCTACCAAGTTTCGTACAAATCCATCCAAAATCTTTATGAGATATCCTGTTAACAGGCAGACAGACACAGAGAGGGGTGAAAATATGACCTCCATCCACCTTCGGTCATGGAAGGAAAAATAAATAACAACCCCCCCCCCACCCAATCAACCTCAACCTCTCCAGCACTCTTTCACTTCATTTCCCTTCCAACCTATGCCCTCCTGCATCATACATGGATTTCTGATACAAAGGCAATGATGAAAATGCAGTGCAGATTGAGGGGTAAGTTTAATGCATCTGGAGCTGAAAAATAAATGTTGATTCGAAGATGATGACCATGACTCTTGCGGTAATGCAGCTCTTATACAAATGTAGATGTTGATTTGAGATAACTCGGCATGAGGCGCAAATTAATCTCGCAAGCTGCAGCCATCTCTGGGGCATTGCCATTTGCAATCGTTGAAGCCAAGCAGTGCAAAAGGTGAATGATTATTTACACTGTAACCCGTCCGACTGTCAATTTAAAGGGCCAAAGCTTGGGATAAAGCCAATGATGGCGATCTTGATGATTGCACATACCTCACCATAGTAGGTAGAAAGACTAAACACAATGCATGAGTGACAGATAGGCATGCAAACGGCAGCCAATAGCATGGCATCATTAAAAAAAAGTCGCAAACTACTGGAAACCTGAAAGACTTGGCATAGTCATTGACGGGTATCATTTTCAAGGGATGGCATGATGCTTCTGGATTTCAGCTTTCATTGGCACAACCAGCCTTTGCTGTGCTTGCTGTAATACTGGCTGACTGCCCCCCTCCAACCCCCTTCCCCTTCCCCGACCTCGTTTTGCCGAAACAACAGGTGTCTGCTTGAGAATTTTCCAGTAGGACTCGTACATTTCCCTTCTGGTGTCTCTTCATAATGATAAGGAACCATCATGGTCTTTGTACTGCACTTATCTTTGCTTTTGAATTGTGCACTATGTTTAGCTTTTCAAAGATTGGTGTCATGATGTTGCCATCTTCTCAAGTCTAATTTTTTTTTGCCATCCCACAGAACCTTTACGCGTACTATCGTACAGCACAGAAAAGTAGGAAAGATATCACCGGCACCCTGGCTAAATCTTAAATTCCTCCCCTGACTCGCTGGGAAGGCAAACGACCAAATGTAATCTTTGTTGTGTGGCTCATTTACCAGTGTTGAACCAAATCTTCTTTGGGAGTGACCGGAGTGAGTGGGGACCGGAGGACCGTAGTGAGTGGGGACCGGAGGACCGTAGTGAGTGGGGACCGGAGTGAGTGGGGACCGGAGGACCGGAGTGAGTGGGGACCGGAGGACCGGAGTGAGTGGGGACCGGGGGACCGGAGTGAGTGGGGACTGGAGGACCGGAGTGAGTGGGGACCGGAGTGAGTGGGGACCGGAGGACCGGAGTGAGTGGGGACCGGGGGACCGGAGTGAGTGGGGACCGGGGGACCGGAGTGAGTGGGGACCGGGGGACCGGAGTGAGTGGGGACCGGGGGACCGGAGTGAGTGGGGACCGGAGGACCGTAGTGAGTGGGGACCGGAGTGAGTGGGGACCGGAGGACCGGAGTGAGTGGGGACCGGAGGACCGGAGTGAGTGGGGACCGGAGGACCGGAGTGAGTGGAGAGGGGGGGCAGAGGAAGAGAGAGAGGGGGGCTTTTTATTTTGGGTAATGCTTGACAACCTTGGTCATGCAGATTAAGGGGCATCCATATATTATGTATGAATGGAGGTGTTGTATTGAAGTTTATGAAAGAAAAATTGAGGTATGAGAGGAGCAGTTGTCCAAGTTTAGGTATATAATGAATGCAAGACCTTTCAGTCTTTCGGAAGGATTAAGTTTGGTTTTTTTCCCCTCCTTTTCAGATATTTATTAACCTCTGCCATCGAAGATCGGAGGTTACTGTTTTCACCCCTTTCTGTTTGTTTGTTTGTTTGTGAACAGTATTATGGAAAAACTCCTCAACGGATTTCGACGAAACTTAGTGGGGGGATTAGGTATGGTCCAAGGATCATGCCATTAGATTTTGGACTTGCTCCAAAATCCAATATGGCCGCTATGGCGGCCATTTTGAAAAAAAAATTGAATTTTTTTGTTTTTGCATTTCTACATGTTTTAAGTGATTTCCACCCCCCCCCACCCCCCCAAAAAAAAATTGTTCGAAAAAAAATTTTGCAACTTTTTTTTTCAATAAAATTTCGATTTTTTTTTTTTGCATTTCTACATGTTACAAGTGATTTCAAACAAAAAACATGCCAAAATTATAATTGCTGCTGATTTTGGAACTTCAGGTGGATATACCCACGTAAAATCAATTTCTGTTTCAAGGAATCTAGTTATGACGAATGAATTGAGTATATAAAAGTTAAAAGTGAAGGGGAAAGTTGCAAACTATAAGTCTGTGAGCACTGTTGACGTCAAATTGAATGAATAGGATATCAGGTTCACTTGAGTGACCTAGCAGTATTGGCGGCGGAGGTTTTGCACTCCACCGAGTGCTCCCCCTCTAGTTGTACCTGTTTTATAATTGTGTTCACTTCAATTTATTGCTCCACATGAAAGTCATTTTTCAGTTTATCTCATTTTTTTTTCCTCTCTGCATGTCCCCACATCCATCCCCATCCTTGTATTGTCTGAATGTACAACTTTCGAAGCGTTGGTGTCCTCTCTGACCTAACAGTGAGAAAGCATTGTGCAGTCTGTTCTCCTGCTGTCTTCCCTCAAGACTCATCAATAATTAAAGGATGTATCGACAAGTGACATAACACCTTACATCATACTCCCTTGGGTTCAGATGAGGATTGAAGTGCAGGGGCTTAGTAAAAGTGCCAAAAGCTAAGCCTGTGAGAATAAGCCAATTTGATGGGTTTTTTCTTTGTGCAAATTATCTTCTCATTCAGGCAATACGTGACTTTTAAAACATGTTAATGCTAAGTGTGTGTGTGTGTGTGTGTGTGTGTGTGTGTGTGTGTGTGTGTGTGTGTGTGTGTGTGTGTGTGTGTGTGTGTGTGTGTGTGTGTGTTTTTATGCTGACTCAGTTTGCTCACTGACCACCAAATCTGTGATTTAAATCGTCTTTTCAACATAATTTCAGTATTTTGACGAAAGAGTGGCAATTTCAAAATGGTTAACCATAATTGTTCTGTTCCTAAATACACATCAGATTCACGAGAATATAAGAACATGAGAAATATCTGTGGATGAGCGGAGTCTGTTTCATAGATTTCTACATTTCCTGTTACTACAAGTGAGCAGCGGTAGTGTATATACGCACGCACGCACGCACGCACACACACACACACACACTTTTCTATTTCGTAGTAGATGCAAAAATATATTGTAATATTTCTCTTGTGGCCCCAGAACCAAATAAACAATATATTTATATCAGCCCACACAGCTTCTGAAGTTCTTACCTCCCAACATGATGAATAGCAAATATCATAATTTTAAACTTTTTAAATATTTTTTGTATACCTTGTCAAGGCTCGTATGAGAGCCAACACACAACGCACATCAAGGGGGGCGTGAGACAGGAGGGGGGAGTGGGAAGGACAAAATAGTGGGGACAGAGACATTTGGAGATCTGTGGAAGGGAGAGGGATGGGACGGGGAACATGGGGAATAGAAGATGGACATAACAGGGACTTTCAGGAAGGAAAGCAGGGAAGTTGAAGGAGGTGGGCTTGGGTGGATTATCGGGGGTAGAAAATATCGAGGATTTGGATGGGGGATGATAAGAGGTGGTGGTGAACAGCTGTTTTGAACGCCTGGAGGGAAGAATGGGAATGAATAGAGTGAGGGAGTTTATTCCAAAGGCGGGAAAAAAGAGTGAAGGTGAGCAGTGATTCGTGAGTTTGGTGGTTTTACCAGAAGGGGGTTGTTGGCGGACCTTGAGCGCCCTGCGGCAATGTGGTGGGGACAAATCGCAGAGAGAGCAGGGGGGGTGAGGCTGGAGAGGAGACGGTAGAAGACAGAAAGACCACCGACCAACCTGCGGTGATTGAGTGAGAGGCCCAAAGACTCAGCTTCATTGAGGGAGATGCCAATGATCCGAAATGCCTTGGTTTCTACAGCGTGAAGCCGAGAAGGGTGGGAGGCAGGAGCACCAGCCCAGAGGGGAGAGCAGTACTCCATCAGGCTGCGGAGTACTGCTCTCCATCAACTTCACGGGTACATTCACAAGCCCAAGATGTGTTCTTCACATCGGTGTTCATTTGCATCAAATCCAGATACACAGTGCATTTACTGATAGAGGTCCGTTGAGGGGTTTTGTGGCACACCACGTCCATTCGGCCTTTCACCGGCCCACATGGTCGGGAGTTTGCAGTACGAGCAGCTTTCCATTTGGCAAGCTGATAAAGTTATCCAAGTCTTTTGTTGTGCACTTTTTGAGGCACAACCCTTTCTCTCAGGTACTTTTCCAAGTATTTTTGGCTTCTTTCAGAAGCTTTGTGAACCATTTTAGGTAACCATCGTTATCCCGGCCACATGATGTACTTTCTTTCGCCCTGAACACACAAGTTTCCTGGGGTTTCTGTGCATGCACACCGATCATTCTGGGGCGTATTATGTCATCACAAAAGTCACGTATTCCTTTCTAACATCATTGGGCTGGTTTCAAAGAGCAATTCATTTTTCAAAACAGGTCATTGATTTTTTTTTTGGATGCATGTGTGTATATATGTAAATATATATATATATATATATATATATATATATATATATATATATATATATATATATATATCCAAAATAAAGATAGTAAAAGAAAAACGGCTATCCTGAAGAGTCGCAGCCCTCATGAATGACATTTATTCCCTCTAGACAACGGGTTTGGGCCTAACTACACATATACTTTCCGAGATATCTCACCTCAGGGACCTGAATGGTGGTTTGCGAATTTGGTCAACCACAACAATATATATACATACATATATATATATATATGTATGTATATATATATATATATATATATATATATATATATGTATGTATATATATATATATATATATATATATATATATATATATATATATATATATATATATGTATGTATGTATATATATATATATATATATATATATATATATATGTATGTATATATATATATATATATATATGTATGTATATGTATATATATATATGTATGTATATGTATATATATATATGTATGTATATGTATATATATATGTATATATATATATATATATATATATATATATATATATATATATATGTATATATATATATATATATATGTATGTATATGTGTATATATATATATATATATATATATATATATATATATATATATATGTATGTATATGTATATATATATATATGTATGTATATGTATATATATATATATGTATGTATATGTATATATATATATATGTATGTATATGTATATATATATATATATATATGTATATATATATATATATATATGTATATATATATATATATATATATATATATATATATATATATATGTATGTATATGTATATATATATATATATATATATATATATGTATATGTATATATATATATATATATATATGTATATATATATATATATGTATATATATATATATATATGTATATATATATATATATATATATATATATATATATATATATATATATATATATGTATATATGTATGTATATATATTGTTGTGGTTGACCAAATTCGCAAACCACCATTCAGGTCCCTGAGGTGAGATATCTCGGTAAGTATATGTGTAGTTAGGCCCAAACCCGTTGTCTAGAGGGAATAAATGTCATTCATGAGGGCTGCGACTCTTCAGGATAGCCGTTTTTCTTTTACTATCTTTATTTTGGACCAACCGCCATTATTACCACCACCAACCACGTCTCAACAGCCATCACAACAACAACCACCAACCACAACGCCGCTTCACCACAACCGCCACGACCTTTACCGTCACAACTCGCCACCATCGCATCACCGTCATCTCGCGCCACTCGTGGGCACCGATGCTGGACTCGTGTAGGGCGCGCACCGTGCAGCGTGTTCAAAAGCATCGCGGACTTTCTGAAGAAAAATGGATCAAAAACGACTCACGCCCACTTTTGTTCCGTCCAATCGGTGAGCGAGGGGCGGTTTGGCCCCGCCTCCAGGGCGTTGGAGGGCGGTCGCTATATGCAAATTCATGGATCAAAAAGCATTCACGCCCACTTTTCCTCGGGCCAATGGGGAGCGAGGTGAAAGGTCTGAGGCAGAGGGTCAAAGAGGAAAGAGCGAAGCCACGGGGCTTATAAAAACGACTGCGTTCGTCAGTCGGGTTCAGTGCAGTTGGGAGTTCGCGGAGTCGGAGTGAAGAGGACGGAGCTGTGGAGAGACGGCGGCGGCGAAGGCGGACGAGGGGGTGCTAGCGTCAGACTTGTTACTTGCAAAATCGAAGCTGTTTCAAGTATATCGGATAGTCGATTTTGTTATTCTTCCCGTCTGTCTGTCTGTTGCCTACAGGTCACAATTTTGAACCGATCTTCACAAAACTTCACCACATGGTAGTTTGTCATAAGGAAGAAGCCTTTTGTTTTTAAGGTCAAAAGGTCATCATCGGCCACAGGTCAACAAATAAGGTGGTAGTGTTACGAATCTGGCAGCCATGAGCACTCAACATTCAGGTCCTTCGAGAATAGTTATATCGGTAAGTGTGTGTTTATAGTTAGGGCCCCCTACCTGTGTCTAACGGGAATTACATGTATGCGCTGCGGAGTTTCGTTTACAACAAATCTCCTTCACTTCACTTCACACACCGACGCCATTGCCCACGTGCGTTCAGCCACGTACGTGGGCAGAGATTTCCATTGCCTCAGACTGGGACTCCGCCCAGGAAGGCAGGGGCGTGCCCCTTGTCCAATCAAGCCACAGAAGGTGACTTTCCCACGACACGCCGGCCAATGAGGGTTGAGATTGCCACAGAGAGTGACTTTCCCACGGCACCCCGGTCAATGAGGGTGGAGATCGCCTCAGATGGCGATTCTCACCCTGGAGGAAAAAGGAATATAAAGGAATGCCAGGCTAGGAGCAGTGGTCGTGGTGGTGGTGGTCGTCGTGGTGGTGGTGGTGGTCGTCATCGTCGTCTTGGGGGTCGTGGGTCTTGATGCTGGCTGGTTCGTCTGGTCCTGGGTCATCGTTGTCTCTGATCTCCTTGGTCTTGATTAATTGGTGAGTGGCCGGTTGGAGAGCGCAGTACCTGGTGCTTTGAGCGGCATCGTGTTGCGGGTTCGAGTCCTGCCGAGCCGGATCGTCGAAGACCGCACGAGGTGGACAGGTCCAAGCACAGGCTCTGGTCTCCAGCTATCCTTTCCTCGAGCTGGAAGCCTTCAATAAAGACCCGACAGGGTGTGTGTGTGTGTGTGTGTGTGTGTGTGTGTGTGTGTGTGTGTGTGTGTGTGTGTGTGTGTGTGTGTGTGTGTGTGTGCGCGCGTGCGCGCACCCGTCTTCATGTAGAATTGTGCAAGTGCTTTCTTTTGCTCATTGTACATTGCATTTCTTATAGTCGTGATAGCTCTTCTCTTTGTGTGTTCCCTTCCCCCTATTGTAAATAAATACCCCTATTGTTGAATGTACCAGCTCGTTTCTGTGTTTCTATCATTGGTT
Organism: Eptatretus burgeri; assembly: GCF_056783735.1. Classification (NCBI taxonomy): domain Eukaryota; kingdom Metazoa; phylum Chordata; class Myxini; order Myxiniformes; family Myxinidae; genus Eptatretus; species Eptatretus burgeri. The sequence continues at coordinate 62,464,463 of NC_140963.1, read as the reverse complement.
TGCCGCACTGCGAACGGGAACTGGGAGGCCTCATTGCTGCCGAAATCGTGCAATCGGCCCAGCAGGATTCTGGTACTCTCCGCTCGGGGTAGGGCTCGGATCCGGCTCGGTAACGGCCCCGATCACGCAGATCCTGCCCAGGGTGAATTTCCCCGGTAGTTTGGACGACGTGGGTATTTAAGTAAATTGAAATTGGCAATCGACCCTATCCCACGCGGTCGACCTATTGGCGATCTTCGGTCCGATAAGGGACCCGTCGGCTCCGGAGTTATCCGGGGTGACGACCTATAAATTCCAGGTGTTTGGTGGAGCCGACTCTACTGCTCCATCGAGCGGTCGTGCTCGCCACCGAAACTCGGCCCCACGACAGTATTTCTAAAATCCTCAATTTTCATCTGATTGACTTAAAGTTTTGGTTGTCAGGTCAGGTCAGATTAGATCTGTTACTTGCTACAGGTACCATGTAAAGCTGCACTCACCTGTTCCATGGTCGGGTTGTCGGCAACTCGATTGTCTCCCCCACGAAATTTCTTGGTGAGGAGGGTGTATGATGTGGACACCCAGCAGGATGAAAAACAAAACCTGTCAAAGGGTGGAGGAGCTCCTTGTGAGCCAACAGCCATCCATATCTCGTGCTCAACTATGTCTGCGGACGTCCTCCTGCAGTTGGGTTACTTTTTATAAGGAGGTTGGTGGCAGGATTTGCACTCCGGCCACCGTAAAACCCTTCATTCCGCAAAACATACTAAAAGCAGAAAAAAATCTGAAAACCCACTCTGTGGGAGTACCTCCTGTGCAGCTGCCCTTCGCAGGGCAGCTCACCGGATGATGGGATTGGGGCAAAGCTTCGGGAACCTCAATCTTTGATGATAGGAGGGAAACCACGGGGTAACCTTCCCGAGTCAGATTGCGGTCGTGTGTGTCGGGGTGGTGCTGAGGTGTCATCCACCAGACAGCTGTCTCCTTGGGTTAACCTGAGGCGGTCCCTTCGGGTGGGTGCTTGGAATGTCCTATCCCGAAGAGAGGATAATCACCTGTCTCTGTTATCATCTGAGTTCAAGTGTTTGGACATCGGTATTGCAGCACTCTCTGAGGTTCGGAGACCGGATTGCGGCGAGACCATGGTGGGTGGTTACACCTACTATTAGTCTGGTCGCTCTGATGGTTGGCATGCCCAAGGAGTTGCTGTAGCTGTGTCCAATAAGCTGACTCCAATAATAATTGAGGTAACACCAGTCAACGAGCGTATTGTGAGACGAAGGATTCGTCACTCCTTTGGTGTCATTTCCCTGGTCTCTGAAAATGCTCCGACTGAGGTGAGTGATCTCACCGTGAAGGACGCATTCTGTGGTTGATCAGTGCCCCAGGCGAGATACTCTTCTCGTCTTGGGGGATTTCAATGCATCGAATGGAACTGACAGGGATGGTTATGGGACATGTGTTGGTCCCCATGAGTCTGGAACTGTGCACCAGAATAGCACTAAGTTCCTTGATTTTGCGAGAAGTCATGGACGAAAGATGGTTGGTTCATGGTTTCAGCGCCCATCGGCTCATCGCTGGACTTGGTATTCCAACGCTGGCAGTGTGGCAAAGGAGATTGACCATGTGCTCGTTGATGGTCGCTGAAGGATGATCTGGAACTGCAGGGTCGGCTGGAGAGCTCAATTCCTCAATGCTGACCACAGGCTTGTTGTCGCAACTCTGAAGTTGCAGCTTAAATCCAGGAGAATGGTACCATCCCAGCCGAGGCTGGATGTTGGCAAGCTCAAGGATGAGAGGGTAGCTGAGGAGTTTGCGAACAAGCTGAGTGGGGATTTGGGGGGGTCTGAGTGCTTTGGGGGATCCTGAAGAGTTGTGGAGTGATTTCAAGACCACCATCCTTAATGTTGCCGGTAGATGTCTTGGAACTCACCATAGGGTGAAGAAGAATTTTGTGTCTCAAGGGGCACTGGATGCCATTGACCACAGTTGCAGGGCCAGGCTGAATGGCAGAGCTGAGCTGTCCAGGGAGCTGAGGCATAAAACGGTACGTGCATTAGGGTGGACAAGGAGGCCTATGTGCGAGGAATCTGTGAGGGGGTAGAGCATGACCTGTGGACATGTGATTCTCATCCTGCTTGCAGGGGAATTCGCACATAGCATTCCTCCTCACCCATCCCTCAGTGTTCTGCAGTTGGACTAGAGTGTGGTGGGCTCTTGACAAAGCAATCCGAAGTGAAGGCCCACTGGGCCGGTTACTTTGAGTGGCTGTACCCGGCTGATGCACCAGCTGTCGAGTTGGATGTCAGGGGTGTTACTGTCCCGATTTCTGACATTCCAATCGACTGTGGTCCACCTTTGTTTGTGGAAACACAGGATGCGGTGATCCGGTTAAAATGGTGTAAAGCTCCATGGATCTGTGGCATCCACGCTGAACTTCTCCATGGTGGTGGAAATGCTGTACTCGGGTTGTTGCATGCAGTTCTGTGCTCTACCTGGAACACAGGCATCATCCCAACTGACTGGAAGAGGGGCCTTGTTATCCCTCTCTGGAAAGGGAAGGGTGATCGCCAAGAGTGCAACAACTACCGAGGGGTGATACTGCTCTCAGTGCCGGGCAAGGTCTTTGCTCGGATAAATCTTGACAGGGTTCACCACCATCTGCCTGAGCACCAGCATCCAGAGCAGTCAGGCTTTACACCAAATAGGTCAACGATTGACCGTATTCTTGCTCTCTGCGTCCTCACCGAACACAGACGAGAGTTTCAGCAGTGGCTGATTGTAGCCGATGTTGATCTCTGTGAAGCATGTGATTCATTGAATTGGGATACCCTCTGGAGGATTCTTGATCTTCGTGGGGTGCCACCAAAACTGATCAATCTGATGTCTGAACTATTCTCTGGTACTGAGAGTGCTGTGAGATGTGGTGGTACCATCTCTGACTTATTTCCAGTTGTTACTGGAGTTTGTCAGGGGTGTGTACTGGCTCCCACACTTTTCAGCACTTGTATGGACTGTATTTTGGGGAGGATGTCGGAGAGATCAAGCTGCATTGCATTGTTTGAGAATATCAAGATCTCTGACCTTGATTTCACAGGTGATGCAATGTAATCATCTTTGCGGAGACCCTAGATAGCCTTTTGGGGGCCCTCAAGGTGCTGAATGAGGAGTCTGAGGCACTAGGATTTCAGGTTTTCTGGATCAAAACTAAGATCCAGGCTTTCAATGACATCTTGGATGCTGCTATCATGTCTGTACCTGTTTGTGGTGAGGACGTTGAGGTCACGGAGAGATTCACTTACCTTGGTAGTGATATTCATGTCTCTCCTGGCTGTGAGCCAAAGGTCAACAGACGTCTGGTTCAGGCCTAGGGAGTCATGGATTTGCTGGATCATGGGGTGTGGTGCTTGCCGGAACCTGTACGGGAGGACAAAAGTCTGTGTCTTCAGGTCCTTGGTGCTGCCAGTCTTGCTTTATGGATGTGAGACTGGGACTCTGACCTGGGATCTGACACTGACACTTAATTCCTTTGGTACCAGATCTCTTCGGAGAATCCTTGGCTATTGCTGGTCGGACTTTCTGTCCAATGAGCAGTTGCTGAGAGAGACTCAAATGAGATTTGTTACCTACATAGTCCGTGAGTGTCAGCTGCGGCTGTATGGACATGTGGCTCATTTTCCTGATGCTGATCCTGCTCACCAGATTCTCTCACCAAGGGAGCCTCGTGAGTGGAGGAGGCCAATGGGCCGACTATGAGCCTTGTGGTTGTCGCAGGTTGATCGCCATCTCAAGGAGATGGGGATGGACCAGGCGTCTGCCTGGGGGATGGCCAGACAGAGGCCCCTTGAGTACCGGCGGAAAGTGGACGCAGTGACGCACTGCTGCGGCTCATGCTCCCATACCTGACCTGAAATGAAATTTGAAGAGGATATATATTTCAGGTCACTGAATTCAACGAGCCAATTCTATTTGAGGTCAACAGATCACATGGTCAACATAGGCCCAAGGTCAACAATTAAGGACGTATTTCTAAAATCCTCAATTTTCATCCCATTGACTTGACATTTGAAAGGGATTTGCATATCAGGTCACTGAAGTCAACCACCAATTATTTTTGAGCTCAAATTTGTTCGATGGATTTTGCAAGTATCGTGCTCTGCATGACGTCTTCTTGTTACTTGCAAAATCGAAGATTTTTCAATTATATTAGTCAGTCGATTTTTCTTATTCTGTCTGTCTGTCAATCGCCTACAGGTCATTTAAAACTGATTTTCACGAAACTTCACTAGGTTGTTGAAGTCGTCTCAACTGAGAAGCCTCTTGATTTTGAGGTCAAAGGTCATCTTGAGGTCAAATTTCTAAAATCGTCATTTTTTATCTGATTGACTTGAAATTTCAACAGGATTTGCATAGTCCATCACTGAATTGGGGAAACTATTTTTGAGATCAAAATGTCAAAGGTCAACTCAAGGTCAAACTTCTAAAATCAGCAAATTTCAATCTGAAAAATAATCAATTTTCATCCGATTGACCTGAGCTTTGATTAAGATTGTCAATTTTAATCTTGATGAAATGAACAATTTGATGTATCCTTGGCAACCTTTGGAGAGTGGGGTGTGGGGGGTGGGGTGGAAGTTGCAATTATCATGCTTTGCAGGACATCTTTTTCTTGTTTGTTTGTTTGTTTGTTTGTGTGCAGGATATCTCAAAAGTTGTGGATGGATTCGGATGAAACGTGGACAGGTTGGGTGTGTGACTACAACAAACCGATTAGATTTTGGTGAAGATCCAGATCCGGATCTGGCGACCAGAATTTTTTAAGCAATTCTTCACCGTTGAGAGATAGGTCTAAAACGATACATAGCATGATATTTCAAAAATGTAGTGGGCCCAATATGTCCTTGTGGATCAGGTATGCGCTCCACCGAGTGACCTTGTGATTAGAAACGTGTTTTTATCCCCCTTATAGTACATACATTTTACAATATACATTTGTAGTTTTTAACCACCTTACAGTGCATGTTATCCTGGTTAGTATTATTTAGTTATTATGTTGCTGATCTATTCAAGAACATGCTTGTTTAAAGTCACACAATGTTCTATAATAACGTCGTGCACAGTAGATAACTACTGTATGCTCGTCTGCATCAAAATTACTTAAAACCTCTAAATTAGTAGCCAAACTAGTGGTTTTCCTGATTTTTATATAAAGCTGGTGTACAAGCTGCACTTGTAATACCGTTGCATAAGCCCAATCAGAGTACGCACAGTGAAAGCCTTATATGTACCGTGCTGCAGCCCAAAGTGTAAGGACGATCGATTCGATCCACTCTTTCATCCTCTCACTCCACCACTCACCACTTCACAATCATCATTGATAAGTACTGTATTAAATTGTTTATTTAAAATTATTTAAAACTGATGCTGTATATTTATATAATGTCTTTTTTGTCTGGTGATAATTTTCTCTGTAACCAAACCCCCTCCCTTCCCCTTATTTACATTAACTATTATGGGGAATTTATATTAAAGTCACACTTTTAAAGAACATGATTATGTTCAGTGAGGACTTGCAGTATGTACATTTTAATACTTTTACAATTTTTACCACCTTGCACTACATAAGTTCTAATACTTATGTGTCGTTTTTACTATTGACACTACGTAACCAGTTTTAATACTTGTGTAGTTTTTACTGCCTTACACCACATAATAAGTTTTAAAACTTTTATAGTTTTTACTACCTTTCACGAAATAAGTTTTAATACTTGTGTAGTTTTTACTGCCTTACACCACACAATAAGTTTTAAAACTTTTATAGTTTTTACTACCTTCCACGAGATAAGTTTTAAAACATGTTTTTAACATTATAGTACAAAATGAGTTTTAAAACTTACAGTGCCTATAGAAAGTCTCGACCCCGTTTCCAAATTCCAAATTGCCACCTTTTGTTGCCTTATCGCTTGGAATTAAATTGATTAAATCAGACTTTTTGCACCTATAATTTACACATTGTAACCCATAACTTCCAAGTGAAAAAGAAATTCTACAAATTTCAGAAAATTAAAAAATACAAAACGAGAATATCTTGGTTTGATAAGTGTCCACACCCCTGAGTTAATACTTGGTGGAAGCACCTTTGACAGCAATTACAGCTGGAAGTCCATTGGGATAGGTCTCTACCAACTTTGCACACCTTGATTGGGAAATATCTGCCCATTCTTCTGTTCAAAACTGTTCAAGCTTGGTCAAGTTGTGTGGGGAGCCTTGATGGACAGCAATGTTCAAGTCATGCTTCAGATTTTCGATTGGATTTAGATCGGGGCTCTGACTGGGCCACTCAAGAACATTTATCTTCTTGCTCCTTAGCCACTCCAGTGTAGCTTTGGCTGTGTGCTTTTGGTCATTGTCATGCTGAAAGGTGAATTTCCATCCCAATTTCAACTTTCTTGCAGAGGGCAGCAGGTTTTCCTCAAGGATTTTTCTGTATTTTGCTCCATCCATTTTCCCTTCTCTCCTAATAAGTCACCTTGTCCCTGCTGATGAGAAACATCCCCATAACATGATGCTGCCATCACTATGCTTCATAGTAGGGATGGTGATCCTTGGGTGATGTGCTGTGATGGGTTTGTGCCAAACTTAACGTGTTGCATTTAGGCCAAAAAGTTCCATTTTGGTTTCGTGAGACCACAAAACTTTTTACCAAATGGCTTCTTAATCTCCGGAGTGCTTTTTTGCATACCTCAAACGGGACTCAAGGTGGGCTTTTTTGAATAATGGCTTCCTTCTTGCCACCCAACTGCACAGGCCAGACTTGTGGAGTGCTTGGGATATTCTTGTCACATGCACACAGTGACCAGTCTTTGCAATAAAGCCATGTAGCTCTTTCATAGTTGCCATTGGCCTCTTGGTGGCCTCTGATCAGTCTCCTCCTTATTTGCTCATCCAGTTTGGAGAGACAGCCTGATCTAGGTAGGGTCTCGGTGGTACCATAACCTTCTACTTATTAATGAACGTCTTGATTGTGCTTCAAGGGGTATTCAAGGCCTTTGAAATATTTTTATGTCCATTCCCTGATCTGTACCTTTCCACAACTCTCTCCTGGAGGTCTTTTGAAAGCTCCTTGGGTCTCATGATTGAGTCTTTGCTGTGAAATGCACTACCCAGCAGAGGAAACATACAGGAACAACTGTTTTCCTGTGGTGTTGATTAAAAAAAAAAAAATATATATATATATATATATATACAGTGGGGAGAACAAGTATTTGATACACTGCTGATTTTGCAGGTTTTCCCACTTACAAAGCACATAGAGGTCTGTAATTTTTATGAAAGGTACACTTCAACTGTGAAAGACGGAATCTAAAACAAAAATCCTGAAAATCACATTGTATGATTTTTAAATAATTAATTTGCATTTTATTGCATGAAATAAGTATTTGATACATCAGAAAAACAGAACTTAATATTTTTGGTACAGAGATCAGACGTTTCCTATAGTTCTTAACCAGGTTTGCACAGACTGCAGCAGGGATTTTGGCACACTCCTCCATACAGATCTTCTCCAGATCCTTCAGGTTTCGGGGCTGTCGCTGGGCAACACAGACTTTCTAATGGGTTCAGGTCTGGAGACTGGCTAGGCCACTCCAGGACCTTGAGATGCTTCTTACGGAGCCACTCCTTCGTTGTCCTGGCTGTGTGTTTCGGGTCGTTGTCATGCTGGAAGACCCAGCCACGCCCCATCTTCAATGCTCTTGTTGAGGGAAGTAGGTTATTGGCCAAGATCTCGCGATACATGGCCCCATCCATCCTCCCCTCAATACGGTGCAGTCATCCTGTCCCCTTTGCAGAAAGGAATCCCCAAAGAATGATGTTTCCACCTCCATGCTTCATGGTTGGGATGGTGCTGTTAGGGTTGTACTCATCCTTCTTCTTCCTCCAAACACTGCGAGTGGCGTTTAAACCAAAAAGCTCTATTTTGGTCTCATCAGACCAGATGACCTTCTCCCATTCCTCCTCTGGATCATCCAGATGGTCATTGGCAAACTTCAGACGGGCCTGGACATGCGCTGGCTTGAGCAGAGGGACCTTGCGGGCACTGCAAGATTTTAATCCATGACGGCGTTGTGTGTTACTTATGGTTTTCTTTGATACTGTGGTCCCAGCTCTCTTCAAGTCATTGACCAGGTCCTGCCGTGTAGTTCTGGGCTGATCCCTCACCTTTCTCATGATCATTGAGGCTCCACGAGGTGAGATCTTGCATGGAGCCCCAGACCGAGGGAGATTGACTGTTATCTTGAAGTTCTTCCATTTTCTAATAATTGCGCCAACAGTTGTTGCCTTCTCACCAAGCTGCTTGCCTGTTGTCCTGTAGCCCATCCCAGCCTTGTGCAAGTCTACAATTTTGTCCCTGATGTCCTTAGACAGCTCTCTGGTCTTGCCCATTGTGGAGAGGTTGGAGTCTGATTGAGTGTGGACAGCTGTCTTTTATGCAGATAACTAGTTCAAACAGGTGCATTTAATACAGGTAATGAGTGGAGAATGGGAGGGCTTCTTAAAGACAAAACTAACAGGTCTGTGAGAGCTGGAATTCTTACTGGTTGGTAGGTGATCAAATACTTATTTCATGCAAGAAAATGCAAATTAATTATTTAAAAATCATTCAATGTGATTTTCAGGATTTTTGTTTTAGATTCCATCTTTCACAGTTGGAGTGTACCGATGATAAAAAATTACAGACCTCTACGAGTTTTGCAAGTGGGAAAACCTGCAAAATCGGCAGTGTATCAAATACTTGTTCTCCCCACTGTATATATGTATATATGTATATATGTATATATATATATATATATATATATATTTTGCAGTACATAAGTTTCATAACTTGTGTAGTTTTATAATGCATCTACAGTAGATAAAAGGACAGTGTCCCATTTCCTATTTCCTCTCTTACTGCTTCACGCATCGTCTTTGTTGTATGCACCAAACTTTGACCGCATAACTAAGAATGTCTTGATTCTCCTTACAGTATCCAAATTTACTTCTATGTTTTATTCTGTTTGGCCCAGTCGAAAGCAGATTTTTCTCAAAGCGTTTGCCAGGATGGATGACATCGCAGAACTCCAGTTGGCAGGATTCAAACTTCACCGTCATGTGATCGTTGTCTCCATTTATTCCGTTCATCCCGACATTGCTCGATGGCCATCCTGGCCTGTGAAATGCCATAACATCCCATAACTTATTCTTGATGGGTATATCCAGTAGTTATTTCATAAAGTTGATGTTGGCATCTCCACTCTATAGAAGTGCCTCATGTTTTCCCAACAAAGTTACTCTCAGGCACTTAAGAGTCATCAACAAAGTGTGGACTGACATCTCACATAAGCCAGATCAGACATGTTTCCTGCAACTTGTAGGTCATTAGTAAGCCAGATAGGTTTTATCAGCAATTCTCTCCCAATATAATACAATTCTGCTGAGATTAGTTCCCCGATGGAAATATGATTATGTACTGGCAGCTATGTTAATATATTATGCACAATAGCCCTCAACGAAATTGCAGATCTTTGTCTACTTGGGAAACAATTTGTACCTATTATAAGGACAATTGTCATTTTTATTATCCATTAAGCCTTGCAGAAGAAATTCCATTAGGTGATAACTGTATCTTCTTTACACTTTGCCCAAGTGTCTGCCAAACAAAGGATTTGCTTATCATGCTTTTACAACAGTTTTAGATGGAGAATGTTCAAGCCTCATCAGTCGAACACTGCACAAGTGTTGTATTGCGCCCTCTAGGTCGTGTGGTATTTTGCAGAGAGCTGGCAAGCCTTTCATGTCACACCCACGTACTCATCAGCGCACTACCCAAAATAGCCATAAGCTTCTTGGAAAGGGTGTTGGACCTTACAAATGCAGGTAGTGAAGATGCAAATGTTTAATTACCAGTGGGCATAGTTCGTTGGGGCACAGATCTCTGATGATGATGTTCTTAACCTGAAAAAGAGAATCCCAAAGATTCTGCCCAGCTCGGCAGAAGACGACAAAGGATGTGTTGAATTGCGTGATGGAGTTGGTACCCTTGGCATCAACTGTTGTGTTGCACTCTGTGGTCAGAATGTGACACAAATTGCAGACATGGATGTCAAAACGGAAGAAATCAGCTCTTTGGCTTGGATTGTAAAGTTTTCCAGAAATGGAATGAATGTCAAAGGCAAGATTGACCAAAATAAAGTGTAACAAACAAACCGTCTTTGTTTTGACTTATCGCTTGGTGAGTAGAGTTAGCATAAAGGAATAAATTGTCGTTGAATTATCTCGCGGAATGGGTGAATGACACAAGGCATTACTGTGCATGGTTTTTCATTTGTCGATTAATTTTTTTTCCTCTCCTTGAACTTAAATCCCTTTCCTAACGCCACAATGGCTGGTATCCTTCTGGACTGTCATTTGGCTATCAGCCTTGTAACGTTTAACCAAGTGTCCTTGTAAACAAGTTTTCACTTTGTTTTTAAATCTCTGAAGCACCCTGACGTGGTTTGGTAGACCGTGCCATGGCGCCCATCTATCCAGCATTTCTAAAGGGATCCTTTTGATGCAACAGCTGCAGTTTTCTAGAAGCTGCGTTATCTAGATTTTTTTCAAGGACGCGACCGCGTCCTGCTCGTACTGCTGAAAGCAGCCGCTTGTCGTGACCAAGGCTGGTAGTTTTGTCCTTTTGTTAGTATTTTGAAGAAGAGAGGGAAAAACATTATCAGCTAACTTTCCTACTGGGTGTCTGGTGGTTTTTGTGGTTGTTTATGGCAATGATGGCTTCCATTTTTGTATCAGTGGCAATGTGGCAATTTTGTATTATGCCTTTCATTGAATCTTTTATTATCCAACTTGGGTTATGCACCAAAACGATGACGAGTTTATGTCAAAAAAACAAAAAACTTTGTTGCACTTACTTCTTACAGGAAATTAATCTTTTTATCTCTATTTTAGTTGATCAAGATGAATGGCTGTGTTGGATTTGACAAAAGCTGAGACCTGATTTTTGGCCCAGCTGCATTATCTTGGCCTTCACCTCACAAGTACAATAGCTCTTGTATTGTGACGAGACGGGCGCTGCTAGTTCCTTCGATTGTACCTCTTCGGCATGTGCATTGTACTCTATCGCGTTGCTCTTTCCTCAGGGAGGGGACGGTGAACACATAATGAGTGCCCTATCTCGATATTTTTGAGAGAGGGTGAAGGGGGAGGTGGTTTGTGACTTCCATTGCTCTTCTTCCACGCTGCTTGTTATATATGTATTTCTGTTCACAAAAAAAATCTCAATCGTGAAGAATTGTTTTAAGACTGACTTGCAAATCTGATTGCATTATACGCCTGCATTGTAATATAAACGTTTAGGCTGATAAATGGATGATCTTGTATTGCGAAACGGTAAAGTGCGGAGGGGTCAGCAGACAGATGGGCAGCGCATAGATCTCGGGTTGCTGTTTAATATTGAGAACCAACTCGATATGAGGGAAGTGTGAAAAGTCCAAGCCTCTCATGAAAAGTCAGTTAATAGAAAGTGTTGATGTTCCTTTGTCCTTTTTGTATAAAAATTCAGTTGAAGTTGCTGCACATAGAAAGAAAAGTTTTGTTTCATCCTTGAACCTGAACAATCACTTCTCCATTTCCACCCCCCCCCCCACCTTCTCCAGGGTGTGCCATAAGACAGGAAAAGTTTGAAATGCTTATTATAAACTAGAATGTACAGTAAAGCTTAAAACCCAAAAAAATTTTTGAAGAATAACTAATAAATTATTCTCTTGTTATGCCGAGTTAATCACTTCGGAAAATTTGAATTTGATGGACTCCAACCGGCACAGTTGCACTGAATCTAGGGTTTGAATCGGTGACCGCCACAAGATAAACCTCTGACTGTTTTCAACCAAAAGTGCCAAGCGTACCTCCTCGGGATGGTCAACAAACATAATTTCCGGTTTTTTAGGGAATGGACCAACCTGGTGATATTTGCCCATTTACCTTTACACTCTCCAAGAATAACAGCGTCGTGTGGTCTCACTGCTACTCACATTTGCAGTCCGATGTTTTTTTTTTTCTTTGAGGGTCCTGAATCTAAATAAGCCATAAAGGTAACTTCAGAAAGGTGCGTCCATATACTGAACATTTTCTTCTGGAGATGATGCCACAACACACACAGCTCGAGCTTCAGGTGGTGGTTCCAGGATCACTTTCCCAATCTCATTTCCTACAGATCTCAATTTCCATGGCCTGCTTTCCCTGTATCAATGAAAATGTCTTTCTTGAGAGACCCGATGACTCTTTATGAACCAAATGACATGAACGATTTCAACTTCCTTATGAAACTCTTCGGGCGACGATTGAAAATTTTGCCACATTTTGAAGATGAATGATAAAATAAAAACTTTATTTCTTGCCGTTTTGGCGTATCCTGCGAATTGATACCATTGTGGGACCCAAAATTCTGGTCCATCAAAACTTGTCACATTTTTGTGGCGTACCTTGTATAAAATCTCGTGTGTGTGTGTGTGTGTGTGTGTGTGTGTGTGTGTCATTTGTTGCCATTGCTGTCTCATTGCAACACAATTTTCAAAATGTACTGTTGCTTACCTTGTGTATCGGCCATCATCAATGTAAGGCGCTTAAAATACCACAAATCATTGTTCTTTTTGCCCATGTATCAGTACAGACCTTGAGATTACATGATTTTGGGCACATTACGAGCGAGTGTAGTGACCGGAGGGGGATTGGGGGTGAAGGAGGGCAAGGAGAGAGTTGGATGGAGTGAGGGGGTGGTGGGGGGAGAGGAGTTTCCCATCCTTTACTGAAAGCGATTGTTTTTGGGGGGAAGAAATGATAAAATCATGCTGTCAGAGAGCATTTGAAAAGCTACATGTATTTTCCTCTTCCAAACATTTCCCAGTTGAATTTGTTTTCGACAATACTGCCAAAATAATATGAGTTCCCTTCCAAGGAATTTTGATGTGGGAGAAGGTCATCAGGTCCATCGACTCTGCGCGAAGGTTGTCAACCTATGGTTGTTTGTCCTGTCTATTCTTTTTAAATGCTGAGTGTCAAGTAATGAAGCAGTATGTACAATTTTAAAAGTCTTTGTTGTGTTGTCTGGGGTTCGAACTGCTGACCTCAAAGACTTAGAGCGGATGCTCTAACCATTACACCACTGAGACTGTTCAATGTTTATTTATTTAATTGGCAGTGCGATCAATCTGTGGACATTAATTGGGAACATTTATTTTGGGCACGGCGTTGGTCACTGTTGCCAGCATGTAATCTAAAGGCCTGCAGAAATCATACTGTTCCAGAATTGGTTGGCAGCAGCAATGAGTGAATGCACTAATCTTGGATAAGGATCGTTTGGGTTGCATCACTTGCAGAGCCTCATGTTGGTAATGGCCAGTATCATCATTGCTGTGCTGTGAAACAGTCAAGACCCACTGAAGGGCACAGTCTTTGTTAAGTGGTCAAAGTGATTTGTAGTTCTGATAATTTTCACTACACCTCGCTCACCTATGTCGATGGCAGGTGGCAACCATGAACAGTTTGAAGATGGCTGGCTTGTCCAAAAGGTGAAATAAAATCCCACTGGGTTGCTTGCTAGAATGTGGCAACTGAAGGCACAAGCTGGTAAAGTAGACGAAGTACGCTTGTCTGCCAAAGTATCGACCTTTACGTCTCGGATTCGGTCTGACTTGCTTTCAGAGGAAATACTACAAATCTCATTTTTGGCTTTAGGAACAGGATAAAGGAAATGCTGATCTGGATGAACGTGTCATTTACTCAGCGTTAACCCAGGAGCTCCGTGTTTGTCCACAAATCTTCTGTTAGACACCACGTTTTTTTTTTTCTGACGCACGTGAACCTGTGAACTTTATTTGAATGGTAGTTTTGGAACACGTAACACCCCTGATTCCACCAAAATCATGTTTGTGGGGTGTCTTTTGGAGGCTTTGCTTTATGGATAAGGTGGTGGGCTTGGGATCCTAAGGTCCTGAGTTCAAATCCTGCTCGGCTGTTGAATTAATACCAGGTGAGGTTGACTCTGCCTGTCATCCTTCTGAGGTTGGCAAAATGAGTACCAGCTGGCTGGGATGATTGAGACATTTGAGTATCCTGTGTCAGAGTGGCGACCTGTCCAGGATTGTGCCCAATAGCTTAGGAGGTTGCTTCGGCAGCATCGATGCTCTGCACAGAGTATGGTCCCAATGGAATGGAATGGAATTCTGGAGACCTACAGCTGCTTCTGCAGGTTGTTGTGGAAATTCTATTGTTGAGGGTCTTGTCTTGATTTATCATGTAGGTGTTATCAATACCAATGTATTTTGTCTGCCCAGGTGACTATTTGCATGAACTTTCCTCCTCTCCACAGAAACGGCTTTATTTCGTCAAATTGTGCTTCATACTTTATGTGTTGTTGTTGTTCTTCTTTCGGCTGCTCCCATTAGGGGTCGCCACAGCGGATCATCCTTTATGATCCGCATACTGATTTGGCACAGGTTTTACGCCGGATGCCCTTCCTGACGCAACCCTGGTCGCCTCTTACGACACAGGGATAAGGATTGGGTTTCGCCATGATTCCGGGCTGCCCTACACCCTCTCATAGCGCGGCCCAGCGCAGAGCTCAAGTCCTCAAGCGATCCTCCAACCCAAACCTCCGAGTAGCCAGATTGCAGGCGCATGCCACTACGCCCGGTATGCTTCATACTTTATGGGTTCCTTAAAAATACCTGGAAAGTGCAATTTTAAATGCAAAACATGCAAGATGCTTTATTTATACTTTGAGGCTTTCCAAGAAGCATTCAATGCTTGAAGTAAAATAAAAAACAAATTTCAAAAAAATTTCAAAAAAAAAAAAATTCAAAAAAAAAAAAAGTTACTGTTAAAGAAAAATCAAGAAATCGGCAACATGCGTCGCGTGCTTTTGACACGGTCTGGCACCCTGCCCTGCTCACCAAACTCTCTTCCTATGGTATCCAAGGCCATCTCCCCTCATGGCTCGCGGACTTCCTCTCCTGTCGCAGTCAATGTGTGGCCCTAAATGGAGTTCTCTTATCCACTCTTGTCCAGGCTGGAGTTGCTCAAGGCAGCATTCTGGGCCCTGTTCTTTTTCTGGTTTTCATCAACGATCTCTCCGACTCTCTGGAAAATCCTCTTTATCTCTTTGCTGATGACCCCACCCTCTGCCGTACCATCTGTCATCCCTCAGACCGGCAAGCAGCGGCTTCTTCACTCACTGCAGATCTGGGTAAAATCACAAACTGGTCCAACACGTGGAACATGTCTTTCAATCCGGACAAATATTACACTCTCACTATGTCTCTCCAAAAGGACCATTTGGACCCCCCCCCCCCCCTAATCTATATTCTCAACAATCCTCTATAGCCTGGTGTTGGCCCATTGGTTAGGGTGGCGGCTTTGGATCCAGGGTCCTGAGTTCAAGCCCCGTCGGCCGCTGAATTAATACACCAGGGGGTTGACTCAGCCGGTCATCCTTCCGAGGTTGGCGAAATGAGTACCAGTTCCAGTGTGTGTACTGGTAGAGGGGCACTGCATCAGCAACACAGACACGCTTCAAGAAATGATAGCTACCCCGGCAGCTAAGCTGCTATACGACCACCACCAACAATCGTCTGGAAGAAGTCCTTTCTTTCAAGCTTCTGGGTCTTACTATCTGCCATGATCTTTCCTGGGAAATCCACATTTCGAACCTCGCCTCCAAAGCCAGTCGCCGACTGGGAATCCTCCGTCGTGCAAAGTCCTTCCTCTGCCCACCTGAGCTCCTGACCACATACAAAGCTTTTGTCCACAGCCTGATGGAGCACTGCTCTCCCGAATGTGCTGGTGCTCCTGCCTCCCACCTTTGTCGTCTTCACGCTGTGGAAACCAAGGCATTTCGGATCATTGGCATCTTCCACGATGAGGCTGATTCTTTGGGCCTCTCACTCTCTCACCGCGTGCAGGTCGGTGGTCTTTCTGTCTTCTACCGTCTCCTCTCCGGTCTTCCCCCCCCCCTGCTGTGTCTGCGATTTGTCCCCACCATATTTCCGCAAGGCGCTCAAGGTCCGCCAACAACCCCCTTCTGGTAAAACTACCAAAATCACGACTCACTGCTCACCTTCACTCTTTCATTCCTCTTTTTCCCCACCTTTGGAATAAACTTCCTCACTCTGTTCAATCCCATTCTTCCCTCCAGGCCTTCAAAACAGCTGTTCACCACCACCTCTTAAGGTCCCCCATCCAAATCCTCGATCTTTTCTACCCCCGTTAATCCACCCCAAACCCACCTCCTTCAAATTCCCTGCTTTCCTTCCTGAAAGTCCCTGTAATGTCCATCTTGTGTACCCCGTGTTCCCCACCCCACCCCATCCCTCTCTCTTCCACATATCTCCTAATGTCTCTGTTCCCCACTGTTTTGTCCTTCCCACTCCCACCCCTCTCGTCTCATGCCCCCCTTGCTGTGCGTTGTGTGTTAGCTCTCATACGAGCCTCGACAAGGTATACAAAAAAAGCCACTCAGTATAGTGTATACCTCCACCAGGATGACCAGTTTACGTTTTGTATCCCTCTGATAGGCCGGATCTGCATCCGGACCTTCACCAAAATCAGAATGGTTTGTTTTCGTCACCAACTCAACTCATCCACCGAGTTCTGCTATAATCCATCCATAACTTCTTGAAATATCGTGCTATATGTCATTTTTTGTTCTATCCCTCAATGGTGAAGAATTGCTTCAAAAATTCTCGTATCCGGATCTACACCAAAACCATAAGAGCAAAAATTGTATGAACAGATGGCCGAGGAGGCCACTTGTAAGACACTGTGAAGTTGCTGTCAGCTGACTTTCTGGTGCTGATGGCAGCTCAAAAGCGGATGACCTAAAGCATGGAGATTATGACTGACGGTGAAAGTCCCAGTGTACTTTTCAAATATTTATTCAATCTTTTATTGGTCTTTCCTCTGGCCTATACTCCACACTTCTTGACTATATTTGAATTTGTTTCCGCGCTTGTCATGTTCCCTGTCAGATTGTGTTGTAATTATTAAGGGAACGGGAGGCTCATCCGACCATTTAATTTGTCGTGTGGATAAAGACTCATGTCCAATGTTTTGACCACAGAGTGGCCTTCAAACGGGACGACACATCGCTTTGCCACATTTGCCATGCCCTAATATGCTCCTGGAGGGAGTGGGAGTGATGAGTGGGTGGGGAGGGGGGATATGGCTTTGGCACCTGTCTGCCAAAATGTCACAAGAACGACGTCATTTTCGTCCTCGTCTCAACATAACACTTCATTTGGTGATTATAAAAATGATGTTCTCGTGGCATTTCTGCAGATACCTGCCTTAGCCATAATAACCATTCCCCATCCACCCTCCCCTAATATGTCCTCGCCCACCCATTCACCTCCTCCTTTCCTATCACCACTCACACCCTCCCGTTCTCCTTCTCAAAGGAGTTCGGTATATTAGGCCCTGGAGAATGTCATGCATAGTCCAATTTGAAGGCCACTCTGTGGTTAAAACGTCACACTTGAGCCTTTGTCCACGTGACAGTCTTCAGTGGTTGGATATGCCTTCCGTTTGCTCAATTGACGTCTTTTCCCAACAGTACCCAAGCTTTTGTTACAATTGTTTGCATTTGATAAGCTGATGCCTTTTTTTTATTTTTATTTTTTGTAAAAGTGGGGAAGGCATCTATTTCTCAGTTTAACATACTGTAGTTGTACCTTTTTAAAAAATTTTGGGTAGTCGATCGAGTCTAAAAAATTTTTTTCGAAAAAAAATAAGTTTTTCTGATTAAAATTTTTTTTTTGATCTACCCTTATTTGTTGGTCGTGGTGTCGGTCTGTCCGTGTGTGTGTTTGTCGGGGGTTTTTGACCCCCTTGCAGTTGTTCGATTTTTGATGAAATTTGGGTGGTAGGACCAGTTTATGACCTCGTTGTGCCGCGTAGGTACTGGTTGCTAACGCCCCTTTGATTGCCTAGCAATGGGACTTTAAATTTTTTAAAAATCATAAAAAAATTATTTTTTCGAAAATAAGAAAATCAGGCCACGAGCAACTGTGGGCAGTACATTCAGCCATATTGTCAAAAATTTCCAGCCAGATCCTATGAAAACTGTCGGAGAAGATAGACTTTGAATGAACCCTGGTCAAAAACAATAAAAAAACGAAGTTCGTTATATCTTAGAGACTATGAGTCAGATATACATGAAACTGGTATGGGAGGTTCATGGTATGTCCTAGTTACGTGTGAGAAAGAACCGTTGCTATGGACCCCTCCGTTGCCTAGCAACGGCCGAAAAACCTCTAAATGTGGGGGAATTTTAATGAAAAAACAATATGCAGCATTAACCCTTGAAGCTAGAATCATGAATTTTCTTGTACTTAATCCTCAGGTCATTCCCCATCGAACGGGCCCATCGCGTCATGTTCTATTGGGTAGTCGACTACCCATGTCTGCCTACCGGCTTGTCTTTATTTACTGCTTGATATTCTTATACTTTTACAGGTCATGCAGTTGTTGTTCTTGTCATGATGTCTTTCATTGACAGCATGAAACTTAACTTATGGGTGATTTTTTTTT
The DNA here is from genome assembly GCF_056783735.1 of Eptatretus burgeri. Lineage (NCBI taxonomy): Eukaryota > Metazoa > Chordata > Myxini > Myxiniformes > Myxinidae > Eptatretus > Eptatretus burgeri. Next base: position 62,445,863 of record NC_140963.1, on the reverse strand, counting down.
TTTACCATAATTATTCTTTCCTGTCCATCTGACTTGTAATTATGAGCTTCTTCATCCCCTTATTGAGTGACAACTTGGTGATGGTATATGATTCTTAGTTAACAGAGTTAACTAAGTTAAGTTGGGACAGAGTTAACACTGTTAATTCTACACAGTTATTAAAAGGTTGTTTGTATGACGGTCACTTCGTTTTGAAAAAAAAAAAAAATCAATGTAGAATTGTAGAATTTGAAATTGTCATTGAACAAAGCGCAGATGAAATTTGATCCTTGTTCGAGTTGAGTAAGACTGAGGCTGGAGAAGTCTTCAAAGTGATTCGATATAAAATGGTCACGTTTGGGATTCAAATGTGTCCTTGAAACGTCCCATTCTGAGAAAGTTTGACATTGTTGGACTTGCGTTAAATTGTCTCTCGGAAGGACAAGCACGTAGATTATCAAGATGAAGACGTTTTGTATTTTGGTGAATATGTTTTGGACACGGAAACCTCATTCTCTCTTTCTTTTGTATTGCAGATGTTGTTCGGCATATTCATTGAGCGTAGTGATCTATTCATTTCAGGTAACTCTTGCTGAAGTTATTTGGAAGACAAGAAGCAGATCCTCAAGGAAAAGCAACGGTGAAGACTGAAAACTTAGAAGTCGAAAAATGGGAAGGAAAAAGATCCAAATTGCTCGGATAACAGACGAAAGGAACAGACAGGTAAAGATTTTGCTTCGTTTTTAAAATTGCATGTGGTTCCTGTACACACACGCACACACACACACACACACACACACACACACACACACACACACACACACACACACACACACACACACACACACACACACACACACACACACACACACACACACACACACACACACACACACACACACACACTGTAGGTACATATTATGTTTTGTTTTGTTTTTATAATGAGGAGCTTTGTAGTCAAAGTACTAACTGCCTTTCTATATCACACGTGTAATCCATTTTGCTGAAGATGGCTAATCTCTGCCTTTCTCACCAAGCCATGGCGCCAGATAGGAATTCTAACCACGCGAGCTCGAGGACAGGTGGCCAGTGTGTTGTGGCATTTAGGGTCACAGCAGTTTGGAACTGTCGAATCGCCACACGTTTGGATAAGCAAGCTAACTGCTGTACATTCCGACAGTACATCTCGTGTTTTGCCGATAACTTTGTGGGATGTCCTTCCGTATTGATCAGCTTCATTGCATTATTGCAGCTGCCTCGAGATGGGTCAGCGCATTTTGCTTCTGGAAAAGCATTATGTGGTTTTATCGCCATACCAGCCAGTGAGTGTGGAGCCTGAGTGCCCTGGTTTGAATCCAAGTGCTCATTCCTTTTACATATACAAGGTGGTACAAATGTAGGTGTACAGTCAAGTTCATTCCCAATAATCTTAATTGACGTTAATACTAATTACTCATTAAAACAGAAAAGTTCATACCAATCATTCATGCAAAAGTAGATGATCCTAAACACATTAACTTAACGGTATGTACATTTACGTCGGTCATAAAATTACAACTGTATACCTATTTTTGCATCACCCTGGATATGCTCTTCTACCAAAAGTCATAGGAAAGCCAATTTCAGCTTTGATGATTGTGAAAGTGGCCTTACCTCAGGATGATCTTAACTATCTTACTCATAGCCAAATCGGCCAAGGGCAAGAGCTTTTTGAAATGGAGGACTGCACCGACGATTTGGTTAGCTTTCAAGGTCCAGTACTGCATTCTCCTTTTATTTCCTCCTCATTAGCCCATCCCCCATGCAGCGGAAGATGGGGTTTTGCAATCACGTGTGTGTCTGTGTGCCTGTCCGGGCCGTAACTTTGTTTACCATTTGAGCTTTTGTCATCAAGTTTTCAACAAAGCTTTATTATGAGAATATGGAGAAGTCCAATTAATAATTTTGTTGAAATAATTTTCATTATTATTATTATTATTATTAGCTCACCTGGATGTTAGTCCGGTGAGTTTATGCAATCGAGCAGAGTGTGTAGGTCAGTCAGTCAGTCAGTCAGTCCTGCTTTTTTAGCTTATCTGGAAGTTAAATTCCAGATAAGGTATTGTTCATCGCACACCGTCTGTCCATCCTTCCATTTCCTATTTCGACTTTTCCGGCCAAACCGCTGGGCCGATCCGGCTGAAATTTGGCAGCAACGTTCCTCTCCTGACTGCCAACAGGGATTGCAAAGTCGTTCCGGTCACATGACTTAAAGTCGTTCCGGTCACATGACTTTAAGTCGGTCAAAATAACCGACTTAGTAAATTTATTCACAAATCTTCTTCTCCTGACCCACCAGTCAGAATGCTACCAAGTTTAGGTCACATGAGGATAGGGTCCTGATAAATTGCGGAGGCCATGCTGATCACATGACAGGAAATGTGTCAAAATGGCAGTCATGCAAATTCCTTTCAAAATCTTCTTCTCTCGACCACCCGGTCAAAATGCTACCAAATTTGGGTCGTAACATTAGGCCACCATTCAGAATGCTACCAAATTTGGGTTACATTAGGCCAGGGCCCAGATAAGCCACAGGGCCAGTGGTCCTATTTTATTAGTGTTATTCTTCGACCATTTTTTGGCATTTTTTTGCTCTATTATTTTTTTTAACTTTTTTTTATTCTCAGAAACCACTTTTTCAGGGTAGGAGCACCCCCCCCCCCCCACAATGGAGAATATTTTAATGATCATTGTGATGTCACAGGTTACATTGAATGGCAGCCATCGAAACACAACAAATAGATAAAAATTACATCTCTGAAACAGTAAATCGGAAAAATTTGAAACTTGGCACATCTTATTATACTCCAAATGGGGAATAAAGGATTGCAACGATGACGTCATTGGTGAAGTGTTCGACCAGCCATAAATGTTTTAATCAAAATCCTTGTTTCCCATTGATATTGAGTGTGGATGTCCAGGCCATAACATTTTTACTAATTGAGATTTTGTCATCAAATCTTCAACAAACCTTTATTATGAGATTGTGGGGAACACAAATTATTAAAATGTACAATTTTTAAAACTGTCATTTTCATCAAGTTTCGTTCAAGTGCAAAGTGAACGCAGATGGCCTTTGCATTTTGAGATGCTTTCTGGTTATTGACATTGGAATGCTGACTGAAGGAAGTCATTGCTTCTCTTGTATAGGAGGACTGTTCAAAAAAACCCCCCAAGAAATTCCATTCATATTTTTTCAATGGAGAGGTGTGTGTGCATGTGGTTTTAAATTTGAATGTTCCAACCTTTGTGTGTTACCCAATGGGTGAACAGTACGTCATGCACTGACTCCTCCCATGAACCAATCTCTAAAACGTCAATGAATGCACTTCTCACAGCCCGTGGCATGCTGCAGGATAGATAAAAGCCCAATCATTCATGCTGCGGAGATCCCTCCATAGGAGGAGGCAGTGCATGAAATGTGGTTTACACATTGGGTAATTCACACAAAATGTTGGAGTATTTAATTTTAAATGACATTCTCGAATGCCCTTACAAATCAATCCCTTTGGTGACTCAAGTATGGTGTTTGCGTGGCAGGTGGTGTGTGTATGTTCCAATTCGCACGACAATGGCCGTGATTAGAGACGTGTGTGTGTGTGTGTGTGTGTGTGTGTTTTTTCACACATCTTGTTTGTTATTTATTGGATTGTCATGAATGATAGCGAGTATCACATTTGTCAAACTTTTTGAATGCCTTATGTTCAGCACAATGGATATATCACTCTCTGTCGTTGTTGGAGTGTAGAGTGGAAGACCAGACTCAAATAAATCATTTTCTTTTGTTTAAATACCATTTTCCATGAGGAGGAGATTGGGACCATACTCTGTGCAGAACGTTGGTGCTGCTTAAGCAGTCTCCTTGGCTATTGGGCACAATCCTGGACGGGTTGCCACTCCGACACAGTATACCAGCATGCTGGCACTCATTTTGCCGACTTCTGAAGGATGACAGGCCGAGTTAACCCCACCTGGTATTAATTCAACAGCTGAGCAGGATTTTGAACTCAGAACCCTCGGATCCAAAGGCCACCACCCTAACCATTGAGCCAACACCAGGCATACATTTTCCATTAATAATTGCAATAGGTAGCCAGTTCATCTTTCGGGCCATCTATTTACAATGTATGCCCCATGGAGATGGAAGTGGGGGAGGGAGAGTGGTTGAGGCTAAATTTCAATATTAAAAACTGAGAAAAGGAAGGATGATAGGATAGAAACAAAGGTAAGTGGATGTGAAATGGGAAGGGAATCGGTGTGGAGAAGGCCTATATATTTGCAGAAGCAATGCACATATTTCCCCCAACAGTTGCAAATGTAATGTAGTCGAATGTAAAGGCATATTGAGTCATGGATGTAGCGATAATGTCTGAGTATGTGACATTTTTCGTTCATCATCTGGTATGTGACCTGATGTGACTTCAAGGTACTCGATTTTTCGAGCTATGACCACAGGGCCTTGTGAGAAGCAAATGGTGGCATTTATCAATAATGCACATCGTCAGAGGGATGGCAAACGAGAGGCATTCGGGCAGGTGGGGATGAGTGATAGACTGTGGGAATGCAGATGGCACAGCGAAACTGCCCTTTAAACCCAGACCTTGTCTTAGACCCAATGTACAGCTGTTTGAAGATGCTCGTGTTGTGGCCATAAGCGATTCTGACACTCTTGTACTGTTCCAAATTTGTTTCTTAAATTGATGCCTGATGATTAGTAGTTTTTCTTTATCACTTGAAACGATTCTATGTACTGCTGCATTGATATCTGCAAGTTGACCAAAAACCAACAAGTTGTCAATACAGCCAATCCGACCAAACGTCATGGGGCCTCCTTTTCCAATTGTGAATTTTCCACACCTGTCTTTGTATAACTGATTATCATCAACACCACAGTATAAATATCGTCGGGGAACAGATTAATCGCTCGGTTTCAGAGAATCTTGTCACAGAGCAAGAGGTTGATCAAATTCTAAATACAGATGATAATCGGCTGCCAAAGAATCGGAGCAGTTTCAACCTTTCACGCCATCCTCGAATCGACCACGACAGACATCTTTAAATCAGAGTAATAGACCATTAGCAATACCAACCCTGATTTTTGATCTGGCACATTGTTGCAACTCACGTCAAGAGAGTGGAGAACCCTGCTTTGGGATTGTTAGGTGGAACATTTCCAAACTTAACAGACTCTTTCATCACGGCGTATATGCAAAATGTGACGAAAGAGTTCTCGGAATCGTCGGGATTTTGGGCAAGCACCAATGCAGTTCCTCAAGCCATTCCAACGACCATGAAATAGCGACTACGAACGTGTTTTTCGTCATTGTGGTCAAAGCACGGCATCACGAGGCATGATGCAACAAACTGGTATCCATGGACATGAAAATGTGAAAATTGATTTTGTTGAGTGGCGAGTCCAGGTACACTTTGCTGAATTCTGATAGCAGGGTTTGTGAGGTGTTTTGGGCTATCGGTTACGGGCTTGACAATAACGACCACAAATATCTGAAAGAAATGGGCTATGCACTGTGGGAATGAGGTAGAGTGTCACTTCCACCCAATCAAAAAAATTAAAAAACACAGTTGGTAGATGTGAGACTAAAGGTCTGAGCTGTATTAAGAGCACGCGAAGGACCCAAAATGCTGTGAATGACCACACACCAAGGTTTGGTATGCATTGTCAATAAAATTCATCCCATCGATCGGTAGTTTAGTGTATTTGCTTGTTCACGAAAAGGAAAGCCTGAATGACACATCGCTTCTGACTTTGGCTTTGTTTCAATACAAACTTGACAGAGACTTTGTTTATTTACATTACCCAGCAGGAGAGTCTGGTAGAACTGCCATAAAGTTCCAGGGAAATTTATTTTTTAATATCCACTCTGTGTATAGATATGAAATAGTAATAATTTGGTAATAACAAAATCTTAGGAGTAATCATTTTGATTGTACTAGTGTATTGAAGCCTGCTTGGTTTCCGGGTCTCATTCATTCATTTTAATGCTCAATCTCCTCTCATACGGAATGCGATATTTCACAGGTAAGTTACAAGTGTCTGCTTACTTGAAAGGGCCATCTTGCACAAACAGGCTTAAACGTCAAGATGAGTCATTTTGTGGAACGTCATCACGTGTTTGCATCATCGCTTTGCATTCATTACCCAGATTACACGGCACATCATTACAGGATCCTACGTGTTGTTCTTCTGGACACATCGGGCACATGTAATTTTGCAATGATGTCTTCACAGGACGCAAGCTTCAGGATGTTCTTTAAAATCAGCAATGCAGTTGCTTCAGGTGTCTTAACCGATTGCAAGATTTCTCATGACGATTTTTTTTTTAGGGGGGGGGGGGGTTGCTCAGCATTTTGAACAGATTGCTAAGACAGCAGAACCAAACGACTTGAAACTGCTTAACCATCACCGCTTGTCAGCATATCATGCAACGGTGAAGCCCGATGAAAGATAGCAACCCACTGCATTTGTACATTGCAGTTCATTAACAATGGTTTGATTCATTGCTGCACAAAATGCCACTCGCATGATCTTGTGGTTGGTGAGGATGTTCTTGATTCATCAGTATGCGGTGTGATGTACAATTTGACTGTTTTTACACAATCGATCCACATTTGTTGGATTTCTGAAAATGTATATATTTCTTGGATATATGTTGTGGTCAAAAATCTCATATTTTGTGACATGGGAATTTCTCAACTGCATGGCCCTCTTGGTTGGTGAGCATTTGGGGTGAAAAAAATTGTCAAAAAGTCAGAGCTATCAACAGATTACTCTGGGCTCACCTTGAAGCCAAGGCCAAGCTGTAATGGAGCACCGTGCTTGCCACTTTGTTCATAAATACTGGTGTTATCTGCTATTCTCCTTCTTTTCTTTTTCCCCTTCCTTCTAATTTTGGAAGAGAATGGCATCCGAGACCCTGGCATAGAGCCATTCTTTAGCACAACAAGAATTTCTGATACTCAGACTCATGTAAGAGGATGCCACGATTGAGGAAACTGTAGAGATCGAGTCCTGGCCTTATGCAGTTGTAGGCTGTCCATACAATGTCGTTAAACCACAGACGGCTTTGCTATTCCCAGTCCAGACCTCAAATGCTGGATAACAAATTTTGAACCACCTTTCACACCGAAAAGTGAAATAAACAATTTTCAGGTTCCTTTTCAAAGCTTTCTCAGTATTCCAGCTGCCAAGTAGTTGATTGCTTGAGGAATGTAACCAGTTTGCCAAAAATGTGACATTTTATTTATTTGTGATCTGACTGGGAAAGGCTGGCAGTGTATATATTTATTTTGTTTTGGTCATCGGGGAATTGAAATCCGGTTATGATTTGTCGACTTGGACAAACATTTGATGTCGGACAAGGACATTGGGAGAGATCCTGTGATCTTTTACATAAATTATGACATTGGGAGACAATGGACAAATCAATGCAGTCGAAGGGATTTGAACCTGTAATCCCAGAATCACAAGCCAAGCATTTAGATCTGAATGCTAAATAGACCAACGCTCCAATTATGGTTTCTTTACTTCTACTGACATTCCAGCTTGCAAGTAAGAAAAACAAAAACAACAAATTTTGCTTTCACTTAGTTACGTGCATCCCAGATGTTGTATTACTTTGCGCAACCTGAAACCTTGACATGAAAATTAACTCGGGTTTTTAAATGGACTTGGTTGCCATTATTTAATAACTATAGTTATCTTTGTAGAAAGATTTGTCAGATTGTAGGCTTTATACTAATTGCCCCATACGCTAGCTCATTAGATGTTAAAGATCTCTTTGGCTCATAAGGAAATGGATAGGACATTATGTGCTGGGACCCTACCAGAATTCTTGAATCCCTGCCAGATTGACAATACCCAGACATATTTCATGAAGGTTAACTGCAATTTTGACACCCCCAATAATTTAAAGGGTCGAACTCGATTAACTGTTATGAAGTGGAAAATTCTTTCATGATAATGATTTGTTTACTTAAAGATTGATCACATCGGATGGTATTTGTGTTAGAGTCTTTAAATTGTGGAACAGAAGCTTTTTCCACATGGCCTTTAGTTGTACGATCATGCAGTCAAGGTTGATCTCCTCGGCCCTCCCCATGGAAACTGGTATTTGTCCAGGAGCACCTTTTGCATCTATCTTTTTGGCCTCCATTGGCATATCCCTGTGCACCAATATCTCGGTTTACGAACAATATACGTTCCTGAAAAGTACTAATTAAATCGAAAGTTTGTAAATCTGGAGAGATTTTTCCCATAGATTTCATGATATAGTGTGGGGATGTGTTCCACCCAAAAAGATTCCACCCCAAAATTCATTAATAATGGAGAAAATATATAAAGGTACAATAATAATACTTACTAGCCGAAACCCCGTCACAGACGGATTCCGTTCATTCAATCACCCTCACCAGCTCAACCACATTCGAAGGACATGGACTGGACAGGGTGTGCTTGCCCCCACCTACTCATCCCCCACCCCTGCCCCATCCCCCCCCCCCGCCTTCAATTTGCTTACCCCCACCCAAAAATTTAATTACCCCGGCCCCGCCCCCGCCTCTTCACTCCCCGTCCCCCGTCTCTTGATTCCCCGGGCCCCCGCCTCCCTGTCCACCCCCTCACACTCAACCCCACCTAATTCACCCCAGCCCATGCCCACTCATTCCCCGCCCCATTTCCCCCCATCTCCCGCTTTCAATTTGCTTACCTTGCCCCCCGCCTCTTCACTCCCTGCCCCCGTCTCTTCATCCCCAGCCCCCGCCCCTTCACTCCGCGCCCCCGTCTCAACGAAAAGTGTTTATTCTGCTTCAGAGTTGAAAGTTGACTATTGCCACTATGTGCGATGCACTCTTACAGGTACGAAGTTTCTTTCAGTCCAGGTCACAGTACCGAGAAAAATGTGACGCGACCTTTAGAAGGAGCACAAAATTGGTCCTTCAGTATTAATATATAGAAGATACAATGTTTCTTGTTACATTTTTTGTGTCAAATTCACATTCTGAGGTAGTCAGCATGTGCAGAAGAGGGTTTTACATTGCAGACGCTATTTTCGAGGAGTGGAATTTCACCTCTCAGCGGTGACGGTCTGTCGTCGACAGACGTAATGACGTCAGCGAATGACCGATGATGTCATGACGTCCTTACGCCTCTCAGCGGTGACGTCACACGTCGCCATGTAAAACGAAAAGTGTTTATTCTGCTTCAGAGTTGAAGGTTGACTATTGCCACGATGTGCGATGCACTCTTACAGGTACGAAGTTTCTTTCAGTCCAGGTCATAGTACCGAGAAAAACGTGATGCGACCGCGAGGAGCACAAAATTGGTCCTTCAGTATTAATATATAGATTATTATGATTATTATTATAACACTACTGTCACTTTCAAGCTATGCAAGCGATGGTACCTCTTAAAATGTGAAAACCACCCATCACTCGCACCAAAAGTCTCCATAGTGGAACTTTCACCCTCACTGCACTTTAAATCTTCCAAAAGGCTCTTGGACTTTTCTTTAATGACCATCATGTTAACCGGAACATTTTTTTTTCAGTTTGGCTTTCAATCTAAACAAACGCTCTTTTGCAAATGCTCCATATTTTCCATTACAGAGCCACGTGTTTTGGTGCTTTTTCACGACACTTGAGGGTGTCGCATATTGAGCACGTACCATGATCTTTTATTTGTTGTTTCATAATCACCGTTGTACTTGCAAGGCAAAAGTCACTTGCAATATCCATAAGGTGGGAAACAGCATCAAACTGTCTGAGAACTTCTCGTTTACTTTTTTTTACGATACCACCTTCCTGTCTTTCGTTCCACTCGTATCACTTCCTTGAGCACTTATCTTTCTTTTAGGAGCCACAGCTATAGATGAATGTGTACAGTACCAAAATATAATGCACAAGAACGTTTGAGTAAATAAAATGCACTTTAACACTGCATTTCAGCACAAAAGTAATGACATAGCCATGTCGGAGAGAATGATGGAAGCAACGATATAACATCATCCCGGATGTAAGCGAGTGCCGCTGTGGCGTTTTGTAGCGAGATACCTGTTTATTTTAAATTACACGATCAAAATATTTCATCAAAAGGTCATGAGGTCGTGTTGTGAATTCGTCGTTGAAAACTGAGTTGACTGAAGTTGAGTAAAAGTTCGTAATGCATGATCTGAGGTTATAAATTGAATTTTTTTGTCTCAAATTATTTAGTTTGTAGCATTGAAAGTTTGTAAATGGGGGGTTTGTAAATCGGGACGTTGCTGGATTACACTTTTTCCTTTTTATTTGAGGAATAACACCACACCTCATTGTGTCTCTTGTCAACTGATTGAAAGAATCTTCAAAACTAGTCTCGTACTGAGAATGACCTTTGACCTTGGAAGGCCAAACTATTAAATTGTTTATTTGTTGGAGGAAAGTCTACTGAGCGAACGTGCACCTTTATTATTATTTTTTCTTGACTTGACGTCTGATAAAGTTTTAAGCTAAATCTCTGCTTGCTTTTCCTGTTTGCCAAGACCTGTTTTTCCAAAATATAGTATGCCATCACAACTGTGACCTTGAAGCTGTGAAAAACAAAAACATCTTTACAAAAATGGAATGCAGAAAAGAGAATTGATAGAAATCTTATGAGAATTTGTTGGATGTTATGATTGTTTTTTTTGTTGTTCTACTTTTTGGTAAGGGTAGTTCTTCCCTTTACAATATGTCTTTGTATGACGGACGTCCTTTCCCAAACTCGTATGAAGTCATGTTTTGCCATTATGGTTTTCGATTTGAAATCCTGCTGCTGGAATACTTGCTTAATATCCACATTTCCATTAATCTTTGAGGAGTTTCATGTGTGTACCCCACACCTTTCGTACCTTCACAGGTGACCTTCACGAAGCGAAAGTTTGGCCTAATGAAGAAGGCTTACGAGTTGAGCGTGCTGTGCGACTGTGAGATAGCTCTCATCATATTTAACAGCACCAATAAGCTGTTCCAGTATGCCAGCTCAGACATGGACCGTGTACTTCTGAAGTACACAGAGTACAACGAACCACATGAATCACGTACAAACTCTGACATCCTGGAGGTATTTTCTCCAAAAAGAAGTATTAATATTTGGCAAAAGTTTGGGTTTTTAACGAATGTGGAAGCTGAGTACAAAAAAAAAAAATTGAGCCACTAACAAGGTTTAGATATATTATTTCTGATCCATTATACCATTCTGTTAAAATCATTTTTGCTCTTTATACAAAGTCTCAGCTCATGGAAGTGTGACGTGAGAGAGATGGTCAAAAGCAATGTGTTGACGGTGGTGCGAAGAGATAAAACCGGATACAGCAAGTGGGTGAACAACACGAGTGGGAGAGTGAAACTTGGTAAACTCGACGTAGATGAGGAGAGGTAGGGAAGGGCTAATAAGATCACAAAGGATCACGGATGAGCATGTAGGATTACCCTAAGTGAATGTGCATTGCCAACTTGAAATCCTTGAGGGAAAAATGGAATTGAGCAGATTGAGGAAGGAGGTTCCACAAGTGGGAGAAGAGAGAATGGAGTGGAGCTGTGTGTGTGTGGTGAGCCTTGATTTTGACAAGGAGGGAGCAGAGGTTGGTTACTGGAAAAATACATGACCTAGAGTCCAGTGGTCCCCAACCTTTTGATCCCACGGGCCACATTCACTACTCCCAAGGATGTTGGGAGCCAGAAAAAAATTGATGCATTTTATTGAGAAGCTTGATACTGTCACACAAAGTTTGTGTTGAGAAATCGATACAACGTTTGGGGTTTATTTGAGTGTTGTTTTTTTAAATAATAAATTTTATATGTATTCGATCGATCGATTGTTCACGCTCTGTAATTCTGAACAAATTTCCGTTCGGGGTGTAATTAATTTTAAATACTGCCACAAGATGCCGGAAGGTAAAATCAAATTGATTTAATTCCTCTTGGCGGTAAGCGGCAGTGGCATTGTATTAGGCTTTTCAGGTCACGGCACCGGCCGGCAGTGGCATTGTGTAAACCCCTTTAAAATTGCTACATGGAAATGTGTTTTGATTGGAAAGTCCTCGTGGGCCGCAGTATAGGGCTCCGCGGGCTGCATGCGGCCCACGGGCCGCAGGTTGGGGACCAATGAGCTGGACCAAAGGAGGGATGACAAAAAAAGAGGTCACCAATCTGAGTGAGAGAGTCACACAGATGGGCAGCTACAATGCTTCCACTTATTTGCAAGCAATTCCAATGATGTTGAGCACATTTGATTCCACAGTATCCAGGAGAGACTGGTGTGAAGTGGGATCTTGCGGGAGAGACCATCACTCCATTGAGCAAAAGACAGACCTAAGCTGTGAGAAATTCCGATTTACCAAGAAAGGACTTGACACAACAAAGGATGCCCAGTCTGCAGCTGGGTTTGCAGGTCAGATTTGACATATATTTTGGTCTTACCATTAGAAGTCGTAGTTGATGGTGAGGTCCAGAAGTTTGAGCGACTGATATTCTTCCAGTAATTGATTGATCAAATGGAGAATTTGATGAGTTTGACAATCCTTCTAGAAAGACATGGTGTGGATGTCAGATCTTTTTTGGGGGGGGGGGGGGGTTAAAAGACTTGTTCCAAGTATTAGACCAGCATCTGATCCTTTCCAGGTTGGCACAGAGCAAAGCCATTGTTGTGTGGAATTGCACGTTATAATGTTGAGTCATCTGGAAATGTTTTCCCAGAAGATTGGAGGGACAGGTTACTAATGTATACAAGAAACAAGACTGGACCCAAGGCATAGCCTTAGGACTGGCCTCTGCTGGGAGAGGAGATGAGAGTATTCCATTGAGAGATCAGGTGTTTGACAGCAAACTCGACCCTTAACCTGTAAAACAGTGCATTTCGGTCCACTAAGACCAAGGCCTCCGTCATGTCATGGTGAGGTATGTTTGGCATACTGACCATCCTTGCCAAGTACGGGTTGTCAAGAATGAACAGCGAAGGTGATGAAATCCCATACCAGTCGGTGGAGGATGAAATGAGTCTTTTAACACTTGATGAAATTGTCCATTCTGCCTCAAAATTGAAGTTCCTTTTTTATTTCATTGCAACAATAATCCCTTGAATTCAAATCTTGGCCCAAAGTGGTGTAAAATCTCCACCTGATTTGTACACATTTCGCCAAGAATTTCTGTTGACGAATCCGGCAGGTGCTCCGGCTGCTTAACAATGTTTTATTGTGTCAAAGGTGAGATACTTTAAATGCAGGACTGTGCCCGCTGTGCAAGTATTTTGAACATTTTGCAGTCTCATGGCTTGCGAATCTTTTGGGGGAGGGTGGGGTGAGCGCTGTAAATTGATCAGCTTTTTGGATGATACCAAATCCGATTCTGCATGAAAGTTTCCCTGGAAGAGAATGTTGTGCAAACGCATTGCATTTGAAATATATTCCTGAATTTGGTAACATCGGAAGCATCTGGGAAACATCAAATCTTCTTCAGGAAGTCGTGGTTAGTGATGAGAATTAATGGTTGTAGCCTTTGGTTACATCAAGGATTGTTGATTTAAAAAAAAAAAACATTTAAATTTTTTTACCCTGGCATATTAATATGGATTGCACAGATGAAGCCTAAGTTACCATTGTGTGGCACTACCAATGTACTTGGCTTGGTAGTTGAGCAGTTGGAGTGCAGAACATGTTGTAAAACGTGTTTAAGTAAAGGGGAGTGTGTGGGGTAGGGGATTGCTGTTGGTCAGAAAGTTTGCTAGGTGTAAATGGGGATTGTGGTCAGGCCTGGCAAGCAGTCATCATGGGGGTTGTTCGAGAGGGCAAAAGCAAATATGATTAGTTTCCTGCTTCAGAAAGATAACATTCTGGTTTTCCGTGCCAGTCTCCACAATGGTCTCCTCACTGGATAAGACCAAATTCCGCTTTTGAGTTTTATCTTCAGAGCAGTGGAAATATTCCCTTCTTTTCTGGTTCAACTCGATATTGCAGGATTTGATGGCAATCCCAAAAAATCAAAGGTACAACATGTTTAAATGTTTTCTCCTGCACAAAACCCCCCTTTAAATTTTTTTTTTTTTTAGCCATAGCACATCTTAAGATGTCGGAGCCTGGACGTCAGTGGGCAGGTGGTTGGAAATGACTCCTGGGAAACAGCCTCTGCCCCCACAATTTGGCTTCATGGGATTGATAAACTTATTCACCTCCTGCAAGACATGATAAAAGATCGATGATTGTGGCCTGCAAATCCTTGAGCTTTAACGGAAGTTTAAATTTTTATCGCTTTTGGAATAGAATTGTTCAGGTGCCCAGGTATGTCGAATTAAATGAAGTTTATTTATTCTTGAGACACAGCATTAGCGTGAGAAGAGAAGATGTTTGTTGCTTGTCGGGGCAATATGGCACTCGGCATGGGAGAAAACACGATACGGAATGTGCCATCCTGTGACACATACACAGCTGCCAATGGTGCGTGCCTGGAACGTCGCATGCCTCACGATCAGCCGCTCCAAAATTGGCAACGTTCGGTCAGGCCGACGGCACCATCTCCACAGTGAGATGTCTCCACCTGCCTAACGACCTCTGCTCACAGAAACGTTGCCCCTGACCACCTGCTGAGTGCGGAATTGTCATCGGCAAGCCTGGGAATGGAAATCTGAACTTGTGTTCTGGTGAAATATTATTTCCTGTGCTTGCAACAGTTGGGTTCTGATTAGAAAAATTATTTTTTATTTGTTGTATTCCAATTGATTGCATCTCTCTTATTATTATTATTATTATTATTATTATTATCATCAGCAATATCATATTTTAGAAACTTTTGAGGGAAGTAAAGGAAAGGCATGTACCTTGGTGCCCTGTCCTCCTTTGCCCATGCATACATGTCCATCCCAAACCTGCATTACAGTACACCAAGTTACTTGTCTACCGTTGCTCTTTCCATGTGCCATTCGGTACAAAATGAAAGCACTTACTTTAAAATTTCCATTTTCTTTTTTATCTCTTTTTTTTTCATGGAGTGTCAATTTACAACATTATTCAGGCCAAGATACCTTCAAAAATTACCAGTTATTTTGCACGTAGTATGTAGATGGCCCTTGAAGGCCATTGGGCTGTATGCACATAAAGCTTTTGGAATAGAACTGTCTGTCCTGGAATACAGGAAGCCCCCTGGTGGATTTTACGTGGTATCCTGGATTGTGTTGATATGCATCGGCATCTACATTAATCCAATAAGAATTGACGATACTTTAACATGATAATTTTATTTTGAGGAATATTGTACATTATATTTGCTTAAACAACCAGTGGATATGGCTGTCTATAACTTGTTACGGTTCACTTTCCACTTTGATCCTCAACCTGCAGTCTATTTGATGTTCCGGTCTCGTATGAGCTTGAAAGTCTCCTCTTTCACCTCAAGGGTCCAAGCCTTTTTACTGGTCTTTGACCCTCCTCACATCTTGATTACTTGGCCATGTGTAGGATCAAGTCACTCCAAGGTGTTTTGAAGCAAGGGATGAAAGGCCTTTCTGGTTCTGAGCAGACAGGATCTTTGCTGCACCAGTGATTCTCTCTATAAACTGTTTCAAATAAAAAAACCCAACCAACGAAGACATTTGTGCAAGTCCTACTCGACCAATTTTGCACCAGAATCGATCAGACCTAGCCACAGGTGACATTTTATCCATGACCCACTGACTTATTCAAGCTTTTATCCAAGCCTCTGCATGCATCCTCCGACATCAACCTTCTGCAGACATTTTTGGATCATGTTCGAGTGGAAGGAGAAAATGAGCATTAAACCTTGATCTTGCCTTAGTCATCAACCTTCTGCTTAATCTGTGGTTGAAATGATCGTGATGTGGCATTTATGTGGATATACCGTCTGTAAGTGGTTGAGTGAAGACTGTCCCACTTCCAGGTCAGTTCCCTTTGCTGCCTCAATGTTTCGAGTCTCTGACATTGGTGTATGTGGGTGATGCATGCTGACAAGCTCACATACTAGCTCACAGATCGTACCATTGGCTTTCCAGTACGCTTCGTCGTCCATCTCACATTTGAACCTGTTGGTGACCAGGTATGGCTGCTGCCGCGGAAATTATCGAGAAATGAGATTAAGTTGCATTTGTTGCCGAATGGTACAAAAATTCACACGATGATCGGCTGCAGACTTTATATATTGAGATCATTTCAGCCATTCTAAGTTGAGGACTAAAAAATAAATAAATAAATAAAACTTTTTTGGAGAGGATGAGAGTAAAAAAGGAAGTAAGTTTTAAGGTAAAATAAATATCAAACATGCTGTGATGATATTCAAAACTGATGGAACCATCGTTTCACCGTTCAGTAAGTGAGGCTCAAGTCTGACGTTTTGACCATCGAGTGGCATTTCAATTTTGAATGGGAATCTTCCCAAATACAACCGCTTTTTTGCAACGCTGTGATGTGTAAAGATTGGGAGATGATTACTAGCTGCTGATTTGGGGCATGTTAGACATCACCAAAGGAGGTGCTACTGACTTTTTGCATTACCCTGTCACAATAAAAGGACCACCCCTGATTGTAAACAAAATAAGTTCTTTTTTAACCAACCTGATGCAAACACAGTCTGTGACACAAAGATAAGGTGGTTCTGGACATATGGCACGTGGGTCCATCTTCCTGCAGTTAGGGTTTTCTGCAGGAAGATGGTGCGGTGTACCCAGAACCACCTCTGCCAGGAAGAGATGGAATGGGCTGCAGCTTGTTCCCTGAGCTACGCAGAGTCCTGACATGAACGCCATTGGATGTGTTTGGGAACATACATTGAGAACTGTAGAAAAGCTGACGTCTGCCAAGTAATATGCAAGAGCTGAAACAAAATCGACACATTTGGCAAAATCTGGATTGGACTGTCATCCAGAATATCATCGATTTGATGCCTTCATGGATTCAAGCACTGTATGACGCCAAAGGGCATGATATCCATCCATCCATTGGGACCATACTCTGTGCAGAGCATTGGTGCTGCCTAAGCAGTCTCCTTGGCTATTGGGCACAATCCTGGACTGGTCGCCACTCCGACACAGCATACCAGCATGCTGGCATTCATTTTGCCAACATCAGAAGGATGACAGGCAGTCAACCCCACCTGGATTTGAACTCAGGATACTTGGATCCCAAGCCCACCACCCTAACCATTAAGCCAACACCAGGGATACATGATATAAAATACTAATGTATGGAGTCCATTTAATTGTGTTCCTATCACGGATTGTTAAAACTGTTTACAATCGGGGATGTTTATTTTTGTTCTCGTCATCACATAAATGGTGTCAGACCATCATGCCCAAGCTGTTGTAGTACTCTGAACATCATTTGAAGTTGGTTTGAAGAATTCTTCATGCAATAAATTCCAAAGCCAGTCCATCCCATTAAAAGTGAAATGGCAGGTTCCAGGTAATACAAGAGAAATTTTGAAATGCAAGCAGCAACTTCTTCAATGGCCACAATTATTCCCACATTCTTGTGGTGTTGGCTGGGGGAAGCTTGGCCCAAGTCTTTCACGAATCGGCTGGCCAAGTTTGATGTTCGACGATGGTTATTTTGACGCAGGAATTTGGAATCTGGCCATTGTGCCGGTGATATCTTGCCTGCTCTTAAATGCAAGCAACTCAGAACTTCTTTTTAGTTTACGAGTTAACCTCTTGAGTGGTTATACCGTCATCCAAAAATTGAATGTTTTGTTTTTTTTGTCATCCTTGTGGAAATGAGATATGCAATTATTATTGAGGTCCTCTGTATGGTGTCACTTGCAGAATAACACAGAAACCCAGTAAATAATTTTTAGGGTTTGGCACAAGTCCACAAAGGGGATGGCAGTAATACCTGCTCCCATATTCCCAAAAGGGGCAAGCAACTGGGGTGCCCACCAAAGTTGTGAATGTTTAAGGAGCTGAGAATGTATTGGACAGTTTGTGACTCCATTTCAGGATGTTAGCAAAGGAACCCTCAATCTGGAACAGGAATTTGAGAATAATAGCCAGAGTACCAGTCCACAATGGCCTACTCTTTTTCAAATGTACATGAATCATTAACACTTCCATATCGTGAACGCAAACAGGTTGTATTTTATTTTATTTTTTTGACTGTACTACTGTATCTTTAATACTGGGCGTAGTGGCGTGCGCCTGTAATCCGGCTACTCGGAGGCTTGGGTTGGAGGATCACTTGAGGACGGGCACTCTGCACTGGGCCACGCTATGAGAGGGTGTAGGGCAGCCCAGAATCATGGCGAAACCCAATCCTTATCCCTGTGTCGTAAGAGGCGACCAGGGTTGCGGCAGGAAGGGCATCCGGTGTAAAACCTATGCCAAATCAGTATGCAGATCATAACAGATGATCCGCTGTGGCGACCCTTAACGGGAGCAGCCGAAAGACGAACAACAACTACTGTATCGTGAATCCATGCAATCTAAATGTAGATAATACAGCTGGTGTAACGTGTCTTCTAAAGGACCATGTACTAAATGATGTAACACCAGGATGACAATTTGTAGTTGGACACTGAATTGAACCCCGGCTCTACAACTACCTCTAAGCTTTCTTGCCATTTGCCAAGGAGAAACTATTAATTCTGGATAAACCATCAGGTGTGAGACTGGATATTCTAGACAAACTACGCATTCCCTTTTGTTTTAATTTACTTCGTGTGTATTTTTCTATCTTTAGCTATGGGCATTTTGTTTTTGGCTTTTGAAGATGTTCTCCTGCCTCCCCTATCCTTTTCTTCCTGCCACATGTTTCCTGGTGAAATGGCAGGTGCTGAACAAGAAGGAAAACAAAGGATGTGAGAGCCCTGAACAGGAATCTGCCTACGTGCTGACTCCTTGCACAGAGGAAAAGTACAAGAAAATAAATGAAGAATTCGATGATATGATGCGCAAGCATCGAATTTTGGTATGCTTCCCTTAACCTGTAACAAGGAATTTTAATGCAAGAGGAAAACTATATTACCATAAAATCACCCATCCTTGATTAGTTTGTATTATTGTGACTAGAAGCACCCACACCCTATGGGAGCAGCCTGGGGGGTTATGTTGTTCTTATTCAAATGTGTAATTCAAAATACTTCTCCAAAATACCTCTGCTGTGTAAATCAAAACACCTCACTGCACTGGAAAACATGAGGATAGGAACACTGCATTGTAAAGGGTGGGGACTTGTAATACCCTCTTCCACCTGGAGACGGCACTACATGATACACATTTACAAAGAGAATTTGCGTCCCCCTACCCTCTCCAAGACCACCGGCAAAGATAAAAAACACCCCTGTCCAATAATTGGGGTAATGTTCATCCTTTGTAGTAAGTCTGGATGTAATAGGCCCAGAACTGTAGGAGTAACACACACACACACACACACACACACACACACACACACACACACACACACACACACACACACACACACACACACACACACACACACACACACACACACACACACACACACACACACCAGTCCATTAATTATAGGAAGGATGATTTTCATCGCAGATTTATATGAGTTCCTTCACAAGGAGCTTCACCCGGGGAGGAAGTCATGAGGCCCATCAAGCCTGCGCAATGGTTGTAAACATATGTGTTATTTGTCCATGCTACATCCTTTTTACATGCTAAGCATTAAGTAAAGAAGCAGCACGTACATCAAGTAAGGAAGCGGTATGACTTAGCTGGGTTCAAAATAAGCCTGAAATCCAGATAGGTGGCTCCATTTGATGTTTCATCAATGGTGACCATACAATCTCTCTTTTGACATGAGTGGTTCGGCTGAAGCCGCCGGGTCGGAGGTGATACTTTGGTGTATGCATTCACAGGGATTACATCCATCCATTGGAGATCGGGGTGGGGGGGGGGGGGCGCTCGTCACGCTCCACACATTTTTATTTTTATCTTTGCTCTATCGCATATGCCTTCTGGTTTCTTGGTTTGCATAAGTGGAAACAATCATCTGGTGGCAGACAGGCTTTTGTCCTTTGAGGATTATGCTGTTTTACCTTACGAGATGTAATCTGATGCTCACCATTACAGCCAGGAGGTACTATTGGAAAATATATCTATATATCTATATATCTATATATCTATATATCTATATATCTATATATCTATATATCTATATATCTATATATCTATATATCTATCAAGCTCTTTCTAACCACTAACTGACTGATATTAAAGGTCGGTGCCTTCCAGGTGAAACAGAAAGCTGAACTTTTGCATGCCGATGGACATTGAAATCAGTAAACCGGGAAAAAAATCATAGAATCGTCGGACAACATCCATAAATGAAAATATAAATAAACGAAAAAAAACCGCTCGGCAAGATTGGATATTGAGTTGGTTGATTAACTCATTCAATTGCATTTGATGTTTGCCTGAAAATTTCCCATCGTTTATTAGTCTGATTAGATGATTAAATGGTATTGAAATACAGTTTCTTGATTATTTTGGTGTTCGTGAAAATGGGAAGGTGGAGGCTTAGTTGTATCAAATTAGTTGTGAAAATACCCAAAGATGGCTTAGTCCTTCATGGGATTTGGGGCATGGGCATAAATACAGAAAATGGTGGCTTTTGAAATTGACACACTTGTAAAAGAGCCCCAAGTTGCTTGTGATGTCATGAGAGAGGAAGATGGAGAAGGAAAAATTATATCTTTTTTTTACCTCATCGATTTGTCTGGATTACAGCTGATGTTTGTCACCTTTTGTCCATCCTGGGAAACCTCTTCTGGTTTTGTACAATGAAGTCTAACAGAACTCGAACATACCACGCAGAGGAAAAAATGTCATTCTGAATCCTCTGTCACAACAAGAAAACGACAAAATCCTTGCACAATTTGGGTTATGAAAAGCATTCTTGATAAGCTGTTCATGTTTGTTTATTGAGGTTTTCAGGCCCTCCAATTTAAAGGATGATGTAGAACCTTTTACTGAATAAAATAATGGGTGAAAGCAAAATGCAAACACCAATGTATTCTCAAAACTTTCAAAGAATGAGAAAGAATTCCACAAACAGTTGAGCAGCTGTCATATAATAACACAACAAAGAACAGGAAGTGACTCAAGCTCTCAAGTGTGCAACTCTGCAACAGATTCTTAAACTTGGCTTTCAATTGATACAAAAAAGAATCCTGCATTTCTCAACTCAACTTAATCATTTGAAAGGGAGGGTCTCAAACAACAACCACATCACCACCACCACCACCACTACCACCAACAACTGTTCAACTCCAAGTTTAAATCTGGGTGGATGGGTATGAGCAGCCTGTACTGTTTTGCTGTTTTCGTGTCGTGCTACAAACCCTATGAAAAAGGACTTTTTATCCAAATCAGGGAATTGTACCTTTGCTGTCAAATCATCTATAGGAATTATAAATGGTGTGAAATGTTTGTGTGGATATAAAAATATCAATGGATGATCAAATTGGTAGGATAAGTTTGGGGGGGGTCAGGGGGATCAGGTTTACAAAAGTAAAATGGATGATTAGAAAGGGAAGGGAATTTGGGGAGGATTGGGGGAAATAGTGGTGCATAGGGTAAACATACAGGGAAGGGTGGGGAGGTAAATGGAGCAAGCGTAGAGGGAAGGGAAGGGTGGGATGTCAAAATTTCACCATTTTTTTTCTTTTCTTCTGTTGATAAGTTCAATGTTTGGCTCTTTTAAAGTCTATACAGTCACAATTGTCTCCACTTTTGTACAGCGATGAAATTATCCAGGCCCAAGGTCGATTCATTATTGCAAAAGGTTATACCCTCACATTTAATTATGTTTATAATACATCCCAAATTTGGCAGTTTCTGTTGGTCAATATGTCACATCACAAATAGATCAATAACACAGAAAATTATTTCATTTAACCCTTAGACGCACAAGTGGGTCAAAAATGACCCAGTTTGGCTGTTTTCTTGCAATATCTTTTTACACTCATGCATCTAAGGGTTAAAAACATGGAAAAAATTTCACTGGTTTATATATTCAGGAATTAAAATTTTATCCTCTTCGGTCAATGGAATATGCTAAAAATAATACTTTGTGTGTGTGTGTATATATATATATATATATATATATATATATATATATATATATATATATATATATATATATATATATATATATATATATATATATATATATATATATATATATATATATATATATACTAGACAACCCAAGCCTGGTGTTGGCGCAATGGTTTGGGCAGCGGCTTGGGATCCAAAAGGTCCTGAGTTCAAGCCCCGTTGGGCCACTGAATTAATACACCAGGGGGTTGACTCGGCCTGTCATCCTTCCGAGGTCGGCGACGTGAGTACCAGTGTACTGGGCCGGTGTATACCCTGGTTAGAATAGGTGTACCATATCCCTGTGTCGTAAGAGGCGACCAGGGTTGTGTCAGGAAGGGCATCTGGCATAAAACATGTGCTAAATCATTATGCGGATCATGATGGATGATCCGCTGTGGCAACCCCTAACGGGAGCAGCCAAAAGAAGAAGAAGAAGAAGATATATGCGAGACGACACGTGAACCCGTTGAGTTCCCATTGTGACAGCAGTTGATAAAAAAAAATTATTTGAAAAAAAATATATAGCTCCAGCTAACTATAATGCTGAGGTTGTTTGCATTGATCAAATAATCCCGGAGTACTCCACTGAATCGGGAATTTATTTTTTAATGTTTTTCGTTGCCCGATTTGAACGAAACTTGATATTGCTGGTCATTGTAAAAAAAAAAATGGAGAAAAGAAAGTCAAACAAAATATTGTGTGTTATCTTCCAAACACAATTTTATTTATTAATGGACACAGCAGTATTAGATCATAATGGCGGTTTATTTTATGTTTAAAAATAAATCGTTCTTTGTCCATACAAAATGTTTGACATTTTAAAATAAATCATTTCAAGAAAAAAAAAAAGCAAAAGATAGCTCCAGCGAACTATATACTGCTGAGGTTGTTTGCATTGATCAAATTCTCCCGAAGAGGACTTGACTGAATTGGGAATTGATTTTTTTTAATTTTTTCGTTGTCCGATTTGAACGAAACTTGATACTGCACACTGCAGGCGAATGGTGAGTAAGGTGGCCCTAAATTTTTGCGCTATTGTGTACTGTTTTGGCTGTATTTTGGGAACATGCATATATATATATATATATACACACACACACACATACATACACACACAAGACCGGGCTTAGTGGCGTGCGCCTGTAATCCGGCTTGGGTTGGAGGATCGCTTGAGGATGGGAGCTCTGCGCTGGGCCGCGCTATGAGAGGGTGTAGGGCAGCCCAGAATCATGGCGAAACCCAATCCTTATCCCTATATCGTAAGAGGTGACCAGGGTTGCGTCAGGAAGGGCATCCGGCATAAAACCTATGCCAAACCAGTATGCGGATCATAAAGGATGATCCGCTGTGGTGACCCCTAACGGGAGCAGCCGAAAGACGAACAACAACATATACGAGGTGTGTTCAAAAAGTATCAACCTTAATTTTTCGTGCGTAAACAAATGAAGCTTGGGAGGCGTGGTTTGGTGCACGTATGTAGGCGATCCTAATTCGTATGCGTGAATATTTTCCCGCCTGCAGAAGCTGTCAGTCGCCGACAGACCGCCGATGAGTGAGGAAGTGGAAGTGAGCGCCGTCGGATTTTCGTTTTTGACAAAATGACGGAAAAACTTGAACAACGCTACTGCATCAAATTTTGTGCAAAGCTTGGCGATTCCCAAGTGGAAACGATCCGCAAGATTCAACAGGCCTTCGGGAACGAAGCAATGGGCACCACACAGATAAAAGAGTGGTACAACCGCTTCAAAGATGGTCGCACATCAGTGGAAAGTGAAGCACGTTCTGGTAGGCCCTCAACATCCCGAAATGAGATCGTCATTGACCAAGTGAGGACCCTGCTGATGCAGGATCGTAGAATCACGATCAGAGAACTTGCAGACAAGGCGGGCGTCAGCATTGGATCCGTTCATTCCATTGTGACTGAGGATTTGGGCTTAAGGAGAATCTCAGCGAAGTTTGTGCCAAAGCTGCTAATGATCGAGCAAAAGCAACTCCGTTTGGAGATCGCACAGGACATGCTGGAGACTGAACAGCGATCCCAACTTCTTCAACACAGTGATCACTGGCGATGAGACCACAGTGATCCGTCATTTTGTCAAAAACGAAAATCCGACGGCGCTCACTTACACTTCCTCACTCATCGGCGGTCTCTCGGCGACTGACAGCTTCTGCAGGCGGGAAAATATTCACGCATACGAATTAGGATCGCCGACATACATGCACCAAACCACGCCTCCCGAGCTTCATTTGTTTATGCACGAAAAATTAAGGTTGGATACTTTTTGAACACAAGATGAGAGTTTTAATAATATATAGATGTATATGTGTATATGTATATACGTATATATATATATATATATATATATATATATATATATATATATATATATATATATATATATATATATATATATATATATATATATATATATATATATATATATATATACACACATATATAATATTTATTTATAAATAAATATAATATTTATTTATATGATATATATTATATATAAAGATTACCGGGTCTGGTCATTATGCCAGGTGTGGGCTTAATGGTGAGGATGGCGGGGTTGGGATCCTCGGGTGCTGAGTTCAAATCCTGCTATGCCATTGAATTAGTACCAGTTGGGGTTGACTCAGTCTGTCATCCTTCTGAGATTGGCAAAATGAGCATCAGCTTGCTGGGATGATTGAGCCATTCGAGTATCCTGCATCAGTGGTGGCCTATCGAGGATTGTGCCCAATAGCCCAGGAGACCAATTAGGCAACACAGATGCTCTGTACAGCGTATGGTCCTGATGGATGGATGGATGGATCGATGGGTCTGATCCTTAAAGACTAGTTATAACAGAGTTAAATGCTGCAGAATAGCTTTGAGCCCAGAAGCAAATTTTACTGAAACACACAAATGGTGCCTCAGGGTTAACAATTACTCAGAATTAGTGTGCTTATGATTCCCAATTCGTTAGTTGCACTGAAGGCAACATCTAATCCAAGATACTCAAAATAGAAAATAAAATACAGGTTTAATTTGTAATGAAAATGGGGGTGGGATTGCATTAAAGGCAAAACAAGTACAGGAAGAAAAAAAACCCAATCAGTGAAGCGCTTTTACCAAATGCAAAAACACGTTAATCTCTACCTTAATCTACACTTATCGACCCACACTCACACGGGGAAAAAGCAAGATGACACAAAAAGAAAAAATAGAAAAGAAGAGTATGGAAGGGAGATGGGGTAAGGCATTCCCTTAGCTTGAGATGCTGTGGGCTAGCTGTGTCAGACGATCAGGCTTTCTTTGCTCTACACATGCATCTGAGAGGTGAGTCACTCCAAGTTTGGTCATGTAAAATGAATGCCTTGTCCCTCAGGATCAGACAGGACAATGGATGCACAGAGGAAGCCGAGAGTGGATGTGTCGACTAGGAGGAGAGGTTAGGATAGGAGCTGGTCGGAGAGGCAGGATGGTCGATTGTGCAGAATGCCGGAAGAGTGAAACCCCGTGGTGAGATACCCGAGAAGAAAGAGATCGAGCAATCATCCTAGCACTTTTAAAGAGTCTGGCATGTGATGCCGTCACCATCGCTGTTCATTGGTTGCCCAGCCCAATCAGGTCAGCTTCCAAATGGTGCCTGCAGAGATTCAAACCCATTGGTCCATGAGAACCCACATGACTGCTTGCTCGGCCACGGAATATTATCTTCTTCACCCAATCAGAGTCCATGTCATGGTCTTCGTGGTGCCACACATACCAGAAACGTCTATGACTGTTTAATCCTGCTCCTGCAGTGGCCATTTAGTTATATTGTTGCGGGGCCGGGACGTCGGCCGCGGGCACGACCGCTGGATGGAGCCGCAAGTCTGCTCGACCGATCGCCCGGAATTCAGATCGTCGCCCCGGATAAGTCCGGAGTCGACGGGTCCTTTGTTTTAGACCGTGAAGCGTCAATATTTCCACCACGTGGTACAGGGTTATTCGCCAAATCCCAAAATACCTAGAGACCACATGGCGATCTACCGAGTCTTCACACCCTCGACGGAAACGAGCCGCTTAGCGCGCTCGTTCCGTGTGCGATTCCGAGCGGTTTAATCGCCGAGAACCGTTGGTCCAGATGTCCCCTTACGGCAGCACAATGGCATTGCTAATTTATCCCCAGCACGCGACACACTCAGTCAATGAAAGAATGGATGTGAACGAACGGAAACATTTTACAATCGGGGTTTATTTATACAGTGATGGGGGAATGAGGGGAGCACATAAGGCAGAGCTATACTGAATAAATCAAGGCAATGATATACAGCAAGAAAGCACTTGCACAGTTCACTATTTACGGACGGGCACACACACACACACACACACACACACACACACACACACACACACACACACACACACACACACACACACACGAAGTGGTGGCTAATGCCTTTATTAATACCCCCAGCTCGTAGGGAATGTGAGCTGGAGGTAAGGGTCTATATTGGACATTTCCGCCTCGTGCGGTCTTCTGGCTGACTCAGTCGGTGCCCATCCTAGCCACCAAAACCTCGACTCCGTTTGGCGGATGGTCCCTCCCGAGTTCGACCCTCCGGAGGAGGAGGAGGAGGAGGAGGAGGAAGAAGATGTTCCAGTTCGCCACGACCAGCCCTGACCTCTCAGACTATGATGACTACGACAGGGACTTCTCCTTCCACGCCGACAGAAGCGCTTCTCGACCTCCGAGGCCACGATGACGACGACGACAGGAGCACTTCTCGACCTCCTAGGCCACGATGACGATGACGACAGGAGTGCTCCTCAACCTCCTAGGCCACGATGACGATGATGACAGGAGCGCTCGCTTGCTTGCTCGCTGGCTGGCTCGCTGGCTTGCTTCTCTCCGATTCACTCACTCCTTTTTATCCGCTCCGACGGATATACTATAAAACACATACTTACCGAGATAACTGAGCTAAAGGACCTGAATGTTGAGTGTGATAGTTTTCCAAATTCATAACAATATGTGGGGAGATTTGTGAAAAAGAACATGGAATTGATAAGAATGCAAAGGGATGGATGGGAGTCTTGGGGCTAAACTGTATTAGCAATCCTGACACCACTATTTGGGGTGTAATGTGTATGTAGATATATATATATATATATATATATATATATATATATATACATATATATATATATATATATATATATATATATATGTATATGTGTGTGTGTGTATATATATTATACACACACAGTACAAGAAACGAATGAGATGCTCGCAATAGTCCAATACTGTCAAAAGTTTGTGCATGTTGTAACAGTGATGCGGGTGGACACTGTCAAGTCTCCCACCTGAACGGTCACCAATTTAGTGATAAGTAGTCCTTCAGACTGTAATGTCGTCTGCCGGAAAAGGCCAAAAGATCTTTACCTCGTTTCCAATGTACAGTAACTCCAATGAGCCTGTCTAGGATGAGTTGATCAGTTGAAAAGGATGAAGGCTGAGTGAAGACCCTTGACGAACCACCGCATTTGTTCCTTCCTTTTCAGCGCCTTTTTTTTTTTTGGTGTCAATTTCCACCAGGATTATTCGTCCCAATTCGGTACTGTACCGTGCACCAAACCAACACTTCAACATAAATGAACAAACAAGGGTTTGTTAAAGAGGAGGAATGGAGAACAGAGAAGCAACTACTACAACCCTAACCCAAGGCAGATTATAATTCAAATTTCTATGAAAGTCAATTTAATATCAGTTACCTTGAAGTATATAAAATAAATTTGGACATTGAAAAGTTTTCTTTTTGCTGTACATATTATATTATCATGTGTTCATAATATCGACTTGCCACGAAGAAAATATAATATGCAGGAAACGGTTTGTGGATTTTTGTACAGAAAATAATAATAAAGTATTGCAGTAAATCAACTCTAGTTACATTAATGTGAATTCCAAGAAACCACAATTAAGGTTGCAAATTGGTGAATATGTGATATTAGTTTTCATCAGCTTGTCCCCTTGTTTGAAAATCTGAGTGGGTTCAGAATGGCACAAAGGAAGCAACTTTCGACAGAACAGTGTGTGAAGATCCAAACTCTGCGAAACAAAAGGCACACTATGAAGAAAATATAAGAAAAGCTGAAGATCTTCTATAATGGTGAGAGGTACACTTTGCAATGCCTGAAATAAACTGACTCAGTACAAGACAAGAAAAGGCCATGAAGAACCGGAAGAACCTCTCCAAGTGAAGGCAAGCTCAGCTTGCACAATACATGAAAATCAAATCAGCAGCTGATAAATGACATGAGAGCAAACTGGAACATTAATATCTCATCTGCACCTCTGTAGAAAGCTGATTGCTGCAACTCTGCCATGGAGTTCTGCTGCAAAGAAACTACTGCCGAGACTGCAAATGGTGAAAATACTGAAATTTTACAAGGCAACACGAAGATTGGGTACTCTGGTCTGATGAATTGAACTTTGAACTTTTGGATCTAAGAGATGCCAGTTCGCACTCTCAACATTTGGAGAACGCTATGACACACAGTTTGCAGCCTACCTTTTGTTAAACATGGGGGAGGCTTTGATTGGGGTTGTATGTCAGCTTTCGGTATTGGAAAACTTGTTAAAATCAATGGGATGCAAACAAAAGAGAATTACAAGCAGATACTGCAGCATCATGCAGTTCCTAGTGGAAATCGTTTAATCTGAAGATTAATTATCCAACAAGATAATGAACCCAAACACACTTCCAATAGAGTACAACAGTATTTGGAGAAGAAGCTTACAGCTGGTGTGCTCCAAGTGTTGGAATGGCCACCCCAAAGTCTGGATACGAGTCCCATCAATGCCATCTGGGGTTGCCTGGAAATAGACAAGAACAAGAGAAACCCAACTAACCTCTCAGAACTGTGGAATATCCTTCCTGTAAGAGTGCTTCAGTGATATACAGGAAGTCTGGGTAAAAGAGTGATGGCCCTCAAGAATAAGGCAAAGTGTGGACACACCAAGTATTGACTGTACTGTACTATAAAATGGCACTGTTCTTGTTATTTATTTAAGCAATTTGTTTGAAGCGCATTTATAAAAGTCCGTTTATTTTCAATAATAAACACATATGACTGATCACTGATGATTTGCTGAAAAGTATGAAGATTATTGGAATAACCGAAACATTTTCACATTTCTGTATATGTACATTTTTTTTCTCATCTTTGGCCAGTCAGTCTCTTTCATCGCTCTTAACACTGAAAACCTGTGTAGATGAGGACTTTCATTTTATGGCTACCAATCCAGCTTGGAGATGTATCAAGCTTTGAAGTTTGAACCTTTCAACTTGGTTGTTTGAGAATTTCAACTGATGGTAAATTTCTGAACACCACCAGTGGCAGAAACTGCAGCTTGGTGCCAGAAGTAAGGGATTTTGTTGTTTGACAATGTACAATACTTTGACTCGAGAAGAGTTGGTCTATTTCAATTTTTCGTTCCAGCCTCAGATGCCAGCTTCCTCTTTTACCATGCCAATATCCTTGCCTGAGGATGCTTCTGGCTTGTGCTCGTACACCCTGGGTGGGATCTCATCCATGGGCTGCCCCACACTGACACCGCAGACTTTGATGCACCCAACATCCCACCAGCATCACTCTGCTTCCCCTACGCTACCACGTCCTGCAAGCATAGGAACCCCAGGTACATCTATGCAGATGGTGTATAGTATCACAAGAGATTTCCTTCTTTCTTAATGTGGATTGCACAATCCAATTAATTTTGCCAGTTTTCATAAGGACGTGCACGATAACAATTTACTAAGTGTTTTGCTTTCTTTACCATTAGTATTTACTAGATGACCCATGAACCCGTTGGGTTCCTGTTGTGACAGCGGTTGATAAAAAAAAATCATTTCAAATAAAAATAAAAAACCTCCAGCGAACTATACCGCTGAGGTTGTTTGCATTGATCAAATAATCCCGAAGAGTACTTGACTGAATTGGGCATTGATTTTCTTATATAATTTTTTTTTGCCCAATTTAAACCTAACTTGATACTGCACTTGATTTGAACTGCACTACTGAACGAAACTTGATTTGAACGAACGAAACAGGAGAATGGTGAGTAAGGTGGCCCTAAAATTTTTGCACTATTGTGTACCATTTTGGCTGCATTTCGGAACATACATACATACATACATACATACTTACAAGATGAGAGTTTTAGTAATATATAGATATTTGCAGTGGGAGAGTTTACTACTGTCAACACCCACCATAATATAATTAATTCTATTCCCTCTTCTCCACTCTCCCATCTTCTTCTCTTCCTTTTCTCAATATTTCATCCACAATTTAGCCTCCCCACCCTGTTGAGAGATATTTTACAGATTCAACAATTTGGCCTGTTTATAGATAGCCCATTTCATTTTCTTGTCTATTGATGGCGTCTTGCTAATGGTAAATGATTAATTGAATTTCCTTCCGAGTTGAAATTTGTTGCACCAATTTGTCCTCTCTACATGCAACAGATGGAGAAACAAAAATGACACTTGGTGAAGCACATACCTCTGCCAGGCTGAACAATTTAAGTTTTGTATCCCACTGATGAGCCAGGAACCTGAACCAGAATCTCATCGGCTTGTTCTTGTCACCCACCCATCTCATCCACCACGTTTTCTCACAACCCATGCACAACGTTTTTAAATATAGTGTTGTGTATAAATATAGTGGGTGAGGCTGGAGAGGAGATGGTGGAAGAAAAAAGACCACCGACCTGCCTGCGGTGAAAGTGAGAGGCCCAAAGACTCAACCTCACCGTGGGAGATACCAATGATCCTAAATGCCTTGGTTTCCACAGCATGAAGCCGAGAAGGGTGAGAGGCGGGAGCACCATCCCAGAGGGGAGAGCAGTACTCCATCAGGCTGTGGATGAAAGCTTTGCATGTGGTCAGGAGCTCAGGTGTGCCAAGGAAGGACTTTGCATGATGGAGGATACCCAATCGGTGACTGGCTTTGGAGGCCAGCTTGGAAATGTGACTTACCCAGGAAAGATCATGGCAGATCGTGAGACCCAGAAGCTTGAATGAAAGATGAAAGGACTTGTTGAAGAGGATTGTTGAGAAAGTGGAGATGGTTGGGGGGTGGGGGTGGCAGATGGTCCTTTTGGAGAGACATCGTGAGAATGAGATTTGTCAGAATTGAAAGACATGTTCCACGTTGGACCAGCTTGTGATTTTATCCAGATCTGCAGAGTGTAGAGGTTGCTGCTTGCCGATCTGTGGGATGACAGATGGTACGACAGAGGGTGGAGTCATCAGCAAAGAGGTAAAGAGGATTATCCAGAGAGTCAGAGAGATCAATGATGAAAACCAGAAAAAGAACAGGGCCCACAACGCTGCCTTTAGGAACTCTAGCCTGGACAGGAAGAGGGGATGAGAATTCCATTTAGGGCCACACGTTCACTGAGACAGGAAAGGAAGTCTGCAAGCCATGAGTTGAAATTGCCTTGGATACCATAGGAAGAGAGTTTGGTGAGCAGGGCAGGGCACCATACTGTATCAAAAGCACACAATATGTCCAGGGAGATTGCTCTGATCTCATCTCTGGCATTGAGAACCTCCATCCATTGTTGCGAAAGCAGGATCAGCAAGTCTCGGGTAGAGTGACCTGGTCTGAATCCAAATTGATGATCGGAAATCAGATCATTGGAGAAGAGGAAGGATTTAATGTCGGAAGTGATGATGAATTCCATAACCTTGCTGATGATTGGGAGAAGGCTGATTGGTCTGTGGTTGCAGGGATCTGTTTTTGCACCATATGCAGAGCAGTAATGTTTGCTGATTTCCAAGCAGATGGTGGATGACCATGAGTAGAACAGAGAGGCTGAGACAGAGCAGTAGAGCAGGTTTTTAGGACATGTGAGCTGATACCATCTGGACTTGCAGAATCAGAGTTGAGGTTTGACAGCAAAATTTCCATCTTGTTGGGAGAAAAGGACACAGAGTCCAGGAACAGCTGGGTGTGACTGAGTAAGGTGAGTAGAGAAAGTGATGGGTTTGGGACACAAAATTTAGAAGCAAACATGGAGTTTAGGCATTCAGCCTTTTTGTGTGCAGTGACAGCTGTACGGCCGTTTGAGGTAAGGGAGGGGATGGAGGGGGGAACATACACCAGAAACAAACTTGACCAGATGCCACCCAAATTTGGAGGAGGGAGACAGGTTTGAGAGTTCACATTTGAGATTAGAAAGATGTTTCCTGGCTCTCCCGAGGATGGACACACACTTGTTCTGAGCTTTGTGGAAGGAACTGAGATTGCTTTCAGTTGGATTTGCCTTCCGTGAGGTGAAGGCAAGTTGTTTTAGGACAATTGCTTTGCCACAAGCTTCAGTGTACCATGTGTGGTAGGAAGGGTATGACAACTGAAGACGAGATGGGATAAATCTGTGCATGAGAGAGAGCAAATTTCTTTGAAAGAATTCCCAGGATGAGTTGATGTCAGAGAGAGCAGAAATGGGAGACCAGTCTAGAAGTTTCATGGCTGCTTGAAGTCGCTGCCAGGTGGCCTGAATGAAATGCCAGACTCGTCGGTGCTGAGGTGGCTCTCTAATAACAGCCAGAGATGACCGCTTTAACAAGCATATGATCAGATGAACCGATTGGAGCGGAGGAAGGACAGCTGATATTTTCAGAGATTGGTCAAAATAAAATCCACAAGAGATGGAATACCATTGGTTGAGAACCCTGTCAGGAAGTTGACAAAATTGAATTGGTCCCAATGAGTCACATAAATCTTTTGGTGAACTGCCATGGCAGGTGAGCAAGGTCCCCACACAATCAACTGGCATGATGACAACTGAAGTCACCACATATGAGGAAGAGAGAGTTGGGATGAGAAGATAGAAGTTGGTCCATGTTTTCCGTGAGCGAGGTGTAAATGGAGTCATCACTGTTTGGTGGATGGTACAACCAACACACAGATAAACATGAGATGGGAGGGGAGGGGAAGCCAGAGCCAGAGGTATTCCTGGGGGTGTGGGGGAGTGAGAGTAGTGCATGGGGAGTGAGGAATAGTTTTTGATGAAGAGACCAACTCTGTTGCCAGGATGACGCTCAGATCTGTCATACCGGAGGAGGGAGTAACTTGGGAGAAGAGATACAAGGAAAAGGAGAAAGGTTGGAAAAATTGTGGTGTATGGTGAATGTGGTTTGGCAAAAGTCGAAGGAGGAAGAAGACTTGGTACAGGAAGTCACGTACGGTTATGTGGGGTATAAGGTGAGAGGGGAAAATATTTTTTTTTTTGTTGTATTTATTTTTTTTTTACATTTTAAGACATATGATTATAGTTGGGAGGGATAGAAGGAGGGTGGAGGGAAATGTGGAGAAAATACAAATAAACATGATCGTGCACACAGATGGGAAGACGGGTAGGCCTCAGGCAAATGCGATATGACAGGACCAACGAAAACTCACCACATAGCACAAATTTTGAAACAAAACTGAACTAGGAGCCCACAGTAAACACGGAGGCAACAAAATAGTCAAAATGCGACAAACAATGACCGGAAACTTATCCTTGAGAGTCAGCAGAGACCCCTGGAGAGAACCAACCGTCGCTAAAAAACCACAACCGGAGTTTCGATTCTTTTGATCTTTTGACCTCAAAAATAGTTTCCCAATTCAGCGACCCAATATACAAATCCTGTTCAACTTTAGTCAATTGGATGAAAAATGACGATTTTAGAAATTTGACCTCAAGTTGACCTTTGACCTTAAAATCAATAGGTTTCTCAGTTGTGACTACCTCTACAATCTGGTAAAGTTGATTGATGATCGCTTAAGAATTGTGAGCTGTATGCTATTAACAAACAAACAGAATAACAAAATCCAACCACAAATACACTTACAAATCTTCGATTTTGCAAGTAGCACGATGTCGTGCAGAGCCACGGTACTTGCAAAATCCCAAAAACAAGTTTGACCTTAAAAATAATCGTTTGTTGAATTCAGTGACCAAATGTGCAAATCCTCATCAAATTTCAAGGCGATCGGATGAAAATTGAGGATTTTAGAAATTGTACCGATGTTGTTGACCTTTGGCCTATGTTGACCTCAATAATAAATTGGTTGAATGAATTGACCGGCTGTGCAAATCTTCTTCCAATTTCAAGTCAATCAGATGAAAATTGATGATTTTATAAATTTCACAAAGATGGTGACGTTTTGACCTCAAAATCAAGAGGCTTCTTGCTTATGACCAACTCCACTGTTTTGTGAAGTTTGATTTAAAATTGTGACCTGTAAGCGATTGACATACAGACAAACAAACAAAAAGAATCACAGACCAGACCAACCAATATACTTGCAAACCTTCAATTTCACAAGTAACAAACGGGTGAAAAAGCATAACCTCCCATCTTCAGTGGCAGAGGTAATTAGAGAGTTCGTTGAACACCTTACCCCACAGTGTTGCGAAAAAAAAGAC
This sequence comes from Eptatretus burgeri, assembly GCF_056783735.1. NCBI lineage: Eukaryota > Metazoa > Chordata > Myxini > Myxiniformes > Myxinidae > Eptatretus > Eptatretus burgeri. Next base: position 62,411,285 of record NC_140963.1, on the reverse strand, counting down.
ATGTTAAGGGTCTTTTAAACTCTTACCTTGTATTTTTGAGAATGATCTATATTTCCTATGAGCTGCCATCTTATCTGAATGCCAATATTCCCCAATTCTGAGAGCGAGCGGGGCATATTTGATCAGTTAAAGATGGCGTGAAATGGTATAATGTTTTGTCCATGTACTGATAAAAACTGGGGGGTTGTGGAAGTTGTAAGAAGGTGATTTGTGTTCTGCAGTGTTCAAATATATAATTCCATTTAAACAAAAAATATTTTGAAGGCTGGAGAAAAAAAAGGTTTTGTTTTCATAAATTTATCACCGTTGATGCAGCGCCTTTTATACTACCTTATTTAACACTTTAAATTAGTTATTCATGCTTGTTCTATATATCCTTTATGACATCCTTAAAAAAAAACACGAGGTTTCATGTTTGGAATGATTTTCAATTTTGTTTGACTGCCAGACACAGGCAGATAGACTAAAACAATGAACTTACTCCTGTCTGTGCATGCACTATCGGGACGAGATTCTGTAGAGTTTGCCAAATTCAGAGCCAATGTACTGTAAAAATGCAGGTCCGTGTTTCACTTCATTTTCCGATTTGTGTTCTACAGTATTCAAAATCTAACATTACGTTGAAATCAAGTTGTTCCTCGATCATAGACCGAATTCTGTAGACAGACAGACCAAGTGAACCAATTGCTTAACCCTGCTTTTCGTTTCATACCTGGGGTAATAAAGGCAAGATGTGTTTTTTTCAGACAAATCAACTCATTCGTTGCGAATAAAAGTTTTTGTTGTAAACAAAACTGTGAAACTCTGTGCAGTAATTGTTTGTTTTTTTTCAATCTGGGAATTTTTCTTTTCTGAGATGGTGCCAGCATTTGGGAGAGTTCCACACAACTGTTGCTATCTATTTAAACATATGAGGGGGCGAGGTGGTGGGGGGAGTTCTCTTGACCAAAAAGTTTTTCTCTTGACCATGAAGCGAAACTCAACACAGCTGTGGTACATTTTCCCTGTAGTTTATAGCCAATGTCACCCATTCTTTTTCGTGTTTATTAGCCCTGAGACTTTTTTTTTCCCAAAGAGAAAAACCTTTTTGACAACCCCTCATACTTCAGAACCCAATATTTTCTGCAAGGGTTTTTGGACATGTGATATCCCCCCAATCCCCTGCATTTCCATATTTGATTGCTTTTAGGCAACGGCTATACAACATCCTGTGCCTCTCCTCTGCTGGTCTCTTCTGGCATCCCTGCCATCGCAAGTCCTGGTCCAAGTCCCACCACCCTGGCTCAAAGCAAACAAGCCTCCAACAAGGCAGCATCACCTGCTAACCCTTCTCAAGGACTAACCATGGGCATCGGGACTCTCACCATGACAAAGCCAGACCTCCGTGTTCTGATTCCTCCAACGAACAAGACAGGACTACTCCCAACGGCATTGGTGAGCCAAATGCTTGGTTTTTACGTGGGGGGGGGGGGGGTGGAGTTCCTTCCCCTTTAATTTATTGCTTGTGACACTTTTCCTTGCATATAAACCCTCAAACACTTCTTTACTGCTTTCCTTTTCCATTTTATTTTTCAATTCCCTTTTTTGTCTTTTCCCCAATTTTGTTTTGATTTGACTTTAAGCCTGTCAGCTTTGGGAAATTCCATCTTCCTTCCCATTTTTACCAAAATACTGAAATAGCACAGTGCCGGCAGCTTATGTTACAAACTGATTTCTCATTGAGATGATGCTGCATCTGGGAAGGGCACTCTGCAATGGAGTCCTTACCTGGCTTGTAAAACGTTGTGCAACAGATGGCCATTGTTTGGGGCAATTTAACATTGCTGACACTTTACTGCATTCAGAAAAATTGAAGTATAGTAATACTTTGTAATGTAGTTCCATGGACATAACAAAAGGCTCTCTTTTATTTTTTTTATTTATTTAAAGGGCATGATACAAGTTTGGTGTTTGAGCACGTACATAGAAACCTGTTTGGCTTGCTCATGAGCATCGTTTTCTATTGGAGCCATCAACACATTGTATAGTCCATGCTCCTTTTCAGAAGTGTAGTAGCAGGGTGCCCATTTCCAACAACTGTGGATCGGTTCCTACAATGTCTCAGGGTGTTGTCGGTTAGGGAAGGAAATTGGAATTTGGCCAGGGTACCGGCAACACAATGGCCTACTATTTTAGAAAGGTACTGTGGGATCTTTAACATCCACCAGGTAATGTTCGCTGATGTGACGCCCGTCTTAAAGTCCCTCCTAATGACAGAGTACTCATTGATTCCGTCTGCAAAACACCAGGGTGATGGTTTATTATGGGGTCGGAAATAAACTAAATATTCAGTTCAATGGTGAGCTCATTCCTCCTCACCCCCTCCCTGTAATCCAAACATGCACCTTCGCTCCCACTCCCCTTTCCTGATTCCCCTCTTCCTATCTTTCCATTTTCTCCCCTACTCTTCCACCTTCCCCTCCTTTTTCTTCCCAACTTATTACCCCCATGCCAACTCTTATGCATATTATTATATGGCCCCTGAGACTGCATAGCTTTTATTCTTTAAAACAGAGAAAGGGGGTATCGTGAAATATTTAGCCATGTGTCGATGAGAATTTTGATTCTTGGTTTGGTGAGAAATCTGCACACACAATTGCCTGTCATTATGAAAAATATGCGAGTGGAAACAAACAACATAGTTAGCTTAATATTATTTCTGAAAGAGTATCGTCTCATGCTTTGTCTCGCGTGGGCAGCACCGGCGTGGTGCAATTGGTGGGATTAAATATCTAGCATGTTTATAAATGCTTGAGATACCAATACTAGGCACTTAATTAGGCTTGGTTTGGTCATGCTACTGACCCAAAGACCCTCACCATGGGATCCTTAATGTCCACATGATTGCTGGTAAAACGAACGAGCTTCATGTCCAGCTTGAAGGACAGTATCATGTCCAATTTTGCTTCCTCTGCGAGTACCACATTTTAATGGCAGTTTTTTCATCAGATCAGTCTTCTTGTGTTTCAACCACAATTGAGAACACCGATGTATTATGTACACAAAATGGACAATTGGCTCCTTCTTGCCCCTTCTCAACTACCTACACACACACACACACACACACACACACACACACACACACACACACACACACACACACACACACACACACACACACACACACACACACACACACACACACACTCCTTTCTTTTTCTGAACCCTCCTCCTCACCTTCCCTATTATGTACGATATACATGTCATCCAACACGTCTTTTGAACCATCATATCGGTACTAGTTTCTCTTAACTTATTGGAGGTTTTCACCTTCAGATTCTAAAACCAATATAATTAAAAACCTTTTTTGAAACCAGACTCAGTTGTGTAATGGTTAGAGCATCTGCTTTGAGTCTGGGAGGTTGGTGGTTCAAATCCTGGTTGCAGTCATACCAAAGTGTTTAAAATGGTATGTGCTACTTCTTTGCTTTTGATGCTCAGCATTCAAAAGGATAGGGCACAGACAAACAACGCTGGGAAGGCAATGGCAAGCTTCCCAGTATAACCCTTGCCAACAACCTGCTTTGGTAGCACCAACACTCTAAATAGAGTATGGTGCAGGTTTTTTGCTTGTTTTGGTATTAATATTGGAAATGAGGTGTTATCTCCTCAAATTGTTGAGCTCGACACTGAAATGTCAACCAGATACTGAATAGTGGAAAAACAAATTGTGTTCATCCCTTGCTGTTGGTGCAGCTTGAAGGGGAATCGGAGCTGGAGCTGGTGAGTGTTAGTGTGTGTGAGTTAAAGTGCAGTGTGTTTTGAATTCTTTAACACATTCCATTGTTAAACCAACAAGTGCACGATGGCAAAGTTTCCATAGTTTTTATTTATATATTTACTTGTAATGCTCCAGCATGTCTGCAGAATTTTCTCGACGTCATGCCGGTTTTCCTGACATACTAACAGCATGTGTTTGAAAAGATTGCCTGTGTTAGGGGCCGAGTGACTTTATGACTTTGAAAAATGGTATTTATTATTTTTCCATGTTAATATAATTCCAAACTAATTGGGATTCTGCACCTCCATGCGGCAATGGTACATCGGACGAGGTCTGAGCGACATATCAATTGTTGCATCTACAGCGAGGGATTGTATTATATTTTAATTAGATAGAATATTTGATTTTATTTGTTCTTTGATCCACAGAGCCAGCGGTTAGTAAGTGCTCAGAACCTCTCCACACCGGTCGTATCCATGGCGACTCCAAGTCTGCCTCCACCCGGCCTCGCCGGCTTCCACTCGGCCATGGCAGCCGCTTATGGAGCTGGTATGAGGATATGTTGTTTGGTGATGTCGTCGTGGTCATCTTTGTGCACAATAATGCCACTTTGTCCTCTCATACTCCATATTGTTATTCTAATTGCCACAAGAGGGCGACAAAGATTGTAGTTTGGCAGCTCAGACTTTATAAACATCAAATCCACTATTTGGTTTGGATAATTGATATTCTATCTCCATCAATTGACCTTCCTAGTTAATGTTGTACCAACCAATATCAGTTGTGATCTTGCATGCAAATTCTGATGGTGGAAAAAAGTAAAGACCACATTACACCCTCCTCCTCCCACCCTATTCCACAACACAGATTTTGGTCTGTCCGGGGCTGATCTGGCTGCACTCTCTCCCGCATCTACCCTAACCTTGGGGGGCACCTCATTGCCATGGCATCGCCAAGCACAGCTCACTCCTCTGCTGGGTGCATTAGGGTATGTCTGGCCTTGTGTTCTTTGGGTAGAAATTGGTCCTTGTTTTAATTTTTCTTCTATTTATTTATTTTTAATGTTTTTTAAAATATTTTTTTTCATTTGTGTTATCATTTTTTTAGCATTGCAAAAATAGCAAAATAATCCATCCTGTTCACTTTTCTGAAACTGGCGTAACACTGCATACAGACATTGTCACAAAGAACAGATAATTAGCAACAGTATGCAACTTTTCCTTGTAATGTTATTGCTTTGTTATTGTTTTGTGGCTCAGTTTATTGAACCTAAAATCTTCAAAACTTTGATTTGGGGCCCTCTGAGTTTGGTTGAAGATTGAGGTGGGGTGGGGAGGGAGGGGGGTTGGAGTCGGGTTCAAGCTAGGCATTTGAAATGGTTTGTGTGTCAATTGCCTGCATCATTGTGGGGGATGGGGAGGGGTGTGGGGGTGACTATCCCACTGAAGTTTAGGGCAAAATAGGATAGAGCGGGAATGATAGGGAAGTGTGGAAAAAATGAAGGGAGGTTGGGAGGATAGCTGTTAGGTGGGAATGTGAGCATAAGAGGTGGTGGAAGGAGAGGATCCATCAAGTTGTGCCATTTTCAGGTACAAAATAAATGCCACACCACTCACCGTCTGCCTCCACGCCCAGTCTGCTGACATTGGTGGACAATAGTTGACTTATGTTTCCATCTGACATTAATCTCTTGACTCTGCGATCATGGGTTTACATCCCATATAGAGTGTTCATTAGTCCATTGTTATCTGCTGTTCAAGTACACTGGTGTCTTGCAATGTCCTTGCCCTGCATGTTATACATGTACAAACTTCTCTGTGAAACAAGAGAAAACAAGGTGCTGCGAAATCCTTAACTGCCACAAGCAAGTGCTAGCAGACAGGCCAGCTGACTATGTCCCCTCCAAAAGGATGCTACACTCTAGGATTCAATTCCCTGCATGTGAAACATGAGGACGACGGGTTGCAGTTGAGATTTTATGCCAACGAAAATTTAACCCTGATTATATAACTTTTATTGAGGTGACAATACACTATAGAGTTTGTAAGGACTGAAGCGTAATGGTAATTATACAATAATTAAAGTTTTATTCTACTAGTTTGATCTCTCGTGATGCGGAACTATTTTAATGGACCATCTGTGTTCTGTTGTGACATGCTCTGTCGTTACATCAACCGTTCATACTTGACAGTTGAGAAAACTGCATGATTATAATACAATGAACATATACTGCTGATGAATATTTTGAGCTTGACTTACTAACTTCATATTGCCTGATGCAAACGAGGGGCATTCATAATGTTCTTGGAACAAGACACTTACCATCATCAAAGAAATGTCAAAGTTGTTTTTCAATATATATATATATATATATATATATATATATATATATATATATATATATATATATATATATATATATATATATATATATATATATATATATCTCTTCAAGTGCTTGTACGTTATTCTTTCACGGCCAAGCCATAGCAGCTGGAGGCCCAAAATTTTTGGGTGTAGGCACTTCAGAATCTGGGAAAGGTTATAAGCTGCCACGCGTTGGCCTTGACATCTGCTTTGATGATGCAAGATGCAGCTAAAAAGTGTATATTGGGATGAGGGGGTCACGTAGTGCTACCTGCCGACCTGCAAGTGAAAGGGAACCACCATGAGGCCAATAACTCCATAGCTTTTCAATGTCCAACACACTCTGAAACCACCGCCGGGAAAACCCAGCCGAGCAGCTACAGGTAGCTCCTGCGAGAATAAAATATAAATTAACATAAAGAAGAAATATTTCCTTAATCCTTATTGGCTGTTTTTTGAAAAATAAGCAAAACGTTGGTGTATCGTGGACTATTGTGGGTACTTCGTTCAGGGAACATTTCAACACTTCATATCTCTTGCATGCACTTTCGATTGAGCATTTACCTGTATATTTACCATACTACCTGAGCAGTGAAACTGCTGTGTCACGTGTCCTGGCAGGAGTCCAAGTCACATTGAACAGTGGTGGGTAATTATGAGACTTTTGATCATTCCATTCAAGTTGTGTTAAGTTCAAATTTTGGGAATGGACTATTTTTGAATGAACAGTCTGTGATGTGGTATAAATACAGCAGGTGCCATTGGCATGATTACATTCGAGAATCGAGCTCAAATAGGGGGTGAGGACTGCTTACATTTATGACACTACACAAGTACACCTGGCAGCACACCTGATGTCCTGTAAGCGCTGCTTTGATCGATTGCCTTTGCTGCGACAATCAATGCATAACAGAGTTACACAAAAGTACTTCAATGACAAATGATTCATAAGTTTCCTTTTTGGAAATAACTTTTGTAAAGGAGAAGCAATCAAAATCTTTTTAAAAATCACCAACGAGCCTTCTTGTGGATGTTGAGTATGCCATTTACTGTTGTGTAATCGCTGTACAAGTTGTGGCTTATAAAATATACAGGACTCCATATGAGTACGGTAATGCGGTTCAAAGTAAAACACCGGTGCAGTTTGGAAATCTGATGCCATTGAAGGATGTGCGAAGCGTCATTAACATGCGTTACAATTTGTTATCCCGCCCGATTAGCTTGCTGCCATGGCAGCACACCGAGGCATCAAAGTCGATTGCCGATAAATGGATGAAAATGCATTAAGAATACGAGTCGACCGTGCGTATTGGTTGATCTTCGGTCCAGATGATGTCATGGCATTGAGATGCTTACAACCTGCAAGGAAAATGGCAAAAAGCTTGTTTTTCTGATCAGATGAAAGTGCCGCAAAGTGAGTGTCCACAAGAAAGACTCATTCTCTCCTCGTCATGATATTGGAATGATGTCACTTCTGAAGTTTGGTGCAAATGATGTGTGTCCATTTTGACGTATTTGCAGAGAGATTCTAGAAATATAAAAACCAGTTTTACATAAAATAATTATTTTGTCTGTTCAATTCAATTTGAATCGATTTGCTTATTTTAGCAATACAAAATCGTACTTGTGCTACGACTCGCAAATAAGCTGTACCCGTGGGTGGGAAGAGGTGGGGGCATTCAATATATCATACGAACGAGATACTCACAATAGTCCAATAAACTGGAACTGTCCTTGCACTTGTATGTTGAAGAACAAGTAAAAACTCACTTCTGTGAGCATCTGGTTACTCCCATAACTTTCTTTTTTCAACACGCCAAGAACCCGTCACGTCGTTGAATGATCCGATTTAATCAATTATGCGTTATGAGCCGAATTGTCCAAAACGCACAAAATGAATGGCTTTGCACGCACAGCATTCACGTTCAGCTATAAAAGCTCACTTTGCAGGCTGCTCCTATTTTCCTCTTGGTAGGATGCACAAAACATGGAAATAGCACGAAGCAATTTGGCCCAACTTGTATGCACCTTATCAACACCACTATTTTCAATCTCATTCTTCCCTCCAGAACTTCAATGCAACTGTTCAGCATCATCTCCCCCATCTACAACCATGATATTTTCTACCCCCTTTGCCCTCCCCAAGTCCACCTCTTTTCAAGTTACCAGTTTCTCCTTCCACTTTTGGGATTGAGAGTTTGAGACTGTATCCATCTTTTTCACCCTCTGTGCCCTCCTCTTGCTCTCATTCTTCTCTACATCCCTTATTTCTCCAGTTACCATTTTATTTCGTCCCTGAACTCTACTGTTGGAGTGTCCCCCATATATATATCTGTTCTGTTCCTTCCTGATCCATTCTGTTCTAGCTCCTCCATGAGCCTTGACACAATTTAACTTATCAGTTTATCGACACTTATTTTATTTCACGGAGGAGTAGGAGGATTAGGAGGGATAGGGCAGGCACAATGACATGAACAGGGGGAATTTTTTTTTTTGGGGGGGGGGGGGGAGGACGGGAAGTGGAGGAGGAATGAGCAAACACTGACAGTACCTATTGATGAGACCCACTCACATACATCACAATTACAGCACACACACACAATCACCCAGTCATGCCCAAGCCATACCTACCAATATCCACATAGTGCTCCTTTCCTAATATTTATTTGTACTGATCAGTCAAGTTTAAATCTATTTACTGCTTCTGCTGCCACAACCTTTCCAGGGGGACTATTAATGCACTTACCACTCTGAGTGAAAGGCCCCTACCTTACTGTTACTGCTCTCATAACTATCCTCTTCTTTACTCTGAAACTTTGGTGCCTGGTCCTGTCACCATCTATTCTGCTGAACTCTTCAGCATTCATTTTGTTTACACCCTTCATTAACCTAAACATCTCCATCAAATCGCCTCCTTTCTAATGTACAAAGTCCTGTCTCCTTCAACCACTCCTCATAGGTTAGTCTAGCTAGGCCTGGGATCAATCTAGTAACTTGATGCTGTCCCTGTTCTATGGCAGCTATATCCCTCCTCAGACGTGGTGACCAAAATTATACATAATATTCTTGATGAGAGCTCACGACATTTCTGCAATGTTAACATGACCTCTTGATTTGTAATTTATCCCCCCCCCCCCCCCCGAGGAATCCAAGCTAAACCCTATTAGGTTAATCTGTAGTTGCATATCACTTGTGCTGTCTGCTTACCCTCTTCTTATTTTCGAGTTCTCTATGTATCCTTTATAAAATATTTGTCAATAAATAGATAATGTTAACGTCTCATGGACTTCAATCTGCTTTCATTATAACTATGGAAAATGTATTTGTATTGTAAAAAGGTCAAAGTGTTACAAACTCAAGTCCAGTCTATTGAAAGCAATCGGACGTATGTGCTCATTGTGCTGTGGTGTGCGTTCGCTTTTTCTGCACAAACACCCAAAGTGAAGCATTCCTGGGGGTGTGTGTTTGTGTGTGTGTGCACAGAATGATTTCTGTTCCCTCTTCATGTGTGCAGAGATCGGACTACAGCAGGAACGGCCGTGTACCTTCACGCTCAAGGAACACGACAGGGCCGGGAATCGGGACGATCTCCCGCGGACAGTCTGAGCAGTTCTGCAAGCTCGTATGACGGTGGGAGTGATAGGGAGGAGGCCCCTCGGATGACAGGTGTTGCCACCGGGGAGTTCAGCGCGACCTCTGCCGCGCTCACTACCACGGTCTCAGCCACGGCATGTCGCAATGCACAGGGAGGCCTCGTGATACCGACCGGTCCCGACCTGGCCGTGGCCAAGCGCCTGAGACTATCTGAGCGATGGATGACGTGATGGAGACACGGAAGGTTCTTCCAGCGAGATTTGAAGGCCCAGACTCGGTGTTTCATTTTTTCTGCGTGGGATTTGGGGGAGGTTGATAAATAAGTTTTATTAACCGATCGAGGGACACCCCATCGGCAAAGGCTTATTTCAGGTCAATTTAATGCCACAAAGTTCTGAAAAAAACATCCCTTAGGTCAGTGGACGATATATATATAAATACCCAGCGGGAATCATGTTGTTGCTTGCAGCAAACACGTTTACAGCAGTGTTTATAATGAATTTCATTGTTACTGTTATGATTTTTTTTTCACCATCTGGCCAACATGCACATTTGAACCACATTATGTATTGTTTCTGCTCCTGCCCCTTAAACCCACCAACACTGCAGAAAGTTGTTTTATGAAAGTTTTTGTTTCTCCTTCGATCATCTTGAGAGAAGGATTGTATAAGATGACGACTCTTTTAAGCATCGGTGCGTAGACTTCTGCGAACGCAATCATTATATACATTGAGATTTGAAGAACTCTCCTGAAATTTGACGTCCAACGGATAATGTCTTTTCTAGGCAAATCCAAAAATCGACAAATCCGCCGAGTACTCGTACACTGTTGTCTGTGAAGCGCTGCTTTTGAGATATATTATTTACCAATTTTGAATGCTTCGTTAGTGTTGTGTTTTAATTGTGGTGACTTTCTTTACCATGCTAACCACATGCCCTCCACCCTCTCCCCGAGGGCCAGTGTAAGGATGATGTAATACTTTGGATAAATCTCGGTTTCGATGTTTGCATGGTGCTTCAGAAAATATGAGACCGCGCTAAACTCCCGAAAAGTACAACTATATATATATATATATATTTTATTTAAAGAAAAGCATCATTTCTAAATATTTGTATATTTGATCACACTTAAAATATTGACTTGTATGATGTTGTTTCAAGTGTTCAATATTTGCCAAAGACGAACGTTTTCGGATGAACACACAGCCCTCGGCCTTACTCTTTTAAGAAAATGCACCTTCAAGTTTTCGAAAGCCTTAATCGTTCTGGTTTTAATTGGAGTGGTTTGTAAGCCATTTGATGTGCATTATCATGTTGTGAATTGTATTTTGATTGTATAATTTGTTCGGTGTGCGTGTATATAAAAATATACAGTATATATTGGTTGACTAACAAGCTCTTTGTGCATGTGCGTGTGCGCGTGCGTGCACACATGTATACATACATATATCATGGCGTTTCCTCGCGGAATCGAACAAGACGTTTACGTGCAAAGGTCTGCGTGTGGCAACATTTGCTTTGGGTTTTTAAAATGTCATGCTCGTCAAATTTCTGGAGGTAAACAAAATTGTTAATTTTGCCACAATTTCAAACAGCTGCTCGACTCGCTTTCAAGAAGAAGAAAAAAATAAGGGGGGAATTAATGCTGCATGATATACAAGTACGTCCCTGCTTTTGGATACATTTTGTTAGATGTAACGAGAGAACCGATAGTGTATTTGTCTTGCCGATGTCTGGTCTATATTTGAAGCCATGATGCTTCCCTCAATCCAGCATGGATGTCATAGAGCAGGTCCATTGATCTGTGCATCAACACCATTGTGGACCTTTCACGTTTCCTAACGTTTATTCGCTCATTGCTCTGCACCTTGAGATTGTGGGTCTAACGGTCGTCCCCTGTGTTCTTATAATCTGGTCCACCACACTTCATCCTACTGCTCGTCTCAAAAGCAGCAAAATGCTCCACTTAGCTCAATGTCTAGCCCTTCCTTTTATTGTTGTCCTTAGATGACGTGACAAACGTAACATTTCTAGAAAGTACTGTACATCATAAAAGGTGTGCAGAGTTTTTTTTTCTTTTCTTCTTATTCTTCATCTTCTCGATTAAATTATATCAGACGGTTGACTTCTATATATGACCCAAGCAATTAAATGTCTGTAATCAGATGAAGCATAGGGCTTGTAAATTGAACTTTTGTGTTTATCAGGGTAAAATATTGTATAAATACATGCCTGGTGTAGGCTTAATGGTTAGGGTGGTGGGCTTGGGATCCTAGGATCCTGAGTTCAAATCCCACTCGGATGTTGAATTAACACTGGGCGGATTGACTCTACCTGTCATCCTTCTGAGGTCGGGAAAATGATTGCTAGCTTGCTGGTATCCTGTGTCGGAGTGGCGATACGTCCAGGATTGTGCCCAATAGCAAAGGAGATTGATTAGGCAGCACCAACGCTCTGCGCGGAATATGGTCCCAATGGATGAATAGTTTAAATACGAGTCAGTCAATGACCTGAAAACCTCCTCTCATAGACAGACTTGAGACATATTTTGGCAACGAATGCTGTCTCAAATGGACTGTCCACACACACGGCAGTGGGAAGGATTTTATTAATTTATGGGTCAAAGTTCAAGCTTCGTGTTTATCGATGTCACCATGAACTGAGCTACATCCAGTTGTTGCAGATGGAGTGAAATTGGTGATGCATCTAAGGTGAAGTGGATGAGAGATTTTAATAAAATCCTCAAGTTTGACCATTTCTCCAACTTACCCAGAGTCAAAGGTACTCTAACAACTCAAACTTGCACAATTGCCTTTGAGCTGTCTAGCTTGGGTTCAAATCTTGACCCAACTATAAACTGTCACATTGGTGCATCACAAGCAGGGTGATGCATCAATCTATACACGTCCATTGGAGGGGCATTAAGCTGACAGACCCATCTGCTAGCACTGCTTGGTGGGCTTTCAAAATCCCATGGTGTCTTTTGCAGAGAGTCGGCAAATTATTATCACCGGCACCCTGAACAAATTAGATTCCTGCCTGCGTGTGCAGGGGCATGGCATCAGGGG
>NC_140963.1:62310996-62393496 GCF_056783735.1 Eptatretus burgeri | reverse complement strand
TTAATTTTTAAAGTGATTCTTCACTATTGAGAGATAGGCTAAACCAATACAGAGCACGATATCTTAAGTTATGGACGGATTTGGACGAAACTTGGTGGACAGGTTGGGGGGAGGTGAGGAGGATGAACTGATTCGATTTTAGTGATGATCTGGGTCCGGATAAAACGATCTTTTAATTTTTCACCATTGAGAGATTGGGCTAAAATGATACAGAATAGCATGCCATTTCAAAAAGTTGTGTACGGATTCGGATGAGACTTGGTGGATGAGTTGGGGAGGTGACAAGAACAAGCCGATTACATTTTGGTTCAGGTCCAAATCCAGATCCGTCCATCAGTGTTTCGTGCGATACAAAATGTAAACTGTTCAGCCTGGTGGAGGTATGCGCTCTCCCGGCTGCTGTTCTCGTTCTCTTTGCAGAAATCTTCACTTTTTATAATGTATGCAAATTGTAATGGGATTTTAAAATACCCATCATCTATTTGTAGCTAAAATGAGAAGATTAAAACTGAGGAAATTAAAGAGAAGAAAGGGTGATACGAGAGTTGGGTAGAGATAGGAACAAGGGTGGACAGTCAATGCATTGGGCATGTCTCGGGAGGGAGTTGATGATGGGGGAAGGAGGGGAGTAATCAGTCATATTTGCGTATGTAATAATAAATGCCCCCTTGTGTTGTCAAGGGGTCTTCTATTGCTTAGCTAACAGAGTTGAGTTACAATTTTCTGTCTTTCAAAATGACTTCTTTGAGAATAAGATGCAACACATGAAAGATTAGCCTAAACTTGATTTCCCAAGTGGGTATAGAGATGTTGTAAAGAAGTTTAAACTTCATCGTGAGCAAAAAATGATTAATGCTTCCTTCAAAAAACAAAAAAAAAGTCACTTTCACCACCTTTGGATGTTCTATACTTTGTGTTATAAAATTGACACCTGCACCAAGAAAACACTCCAAATTCTCACGAGGTGCAGGCATGAAATGTCAACCATTTACAACTGACAATTGCAGGTCAGGATCAAAACATTATTCTTTCGTGAACGTTCCGTCCACAATACATTGTTCACCTTGTTCAGGTGAAACCGCCTAATCGTGTAAGTTGTTTAACATTCACCTTCTCACATCACAATGACGTCGTAACAAGCAATCTTTCCTTTTTCTCCTGCAGCCAAAGACAGTACCAGGGATTAAGGCATTGAGCCGGGTTCCCCACAGCAGAGGTCCAACAGGTCTGGTGCGCTTACCTTTGAGCTGTCTTGTTTGGGTTCCATTGTCAACCTGACTGTAAACCGAACAGATTAGTGCTTCGTCGGCAGAACGTTGGTATAAAGTGTGCCATTCCTTGGATGAATGTGAAGACGGTCATATTTGGAAAAGTAGGCCATTGTGTGCTGGTACCCTGAACAAATTCATGTCCCTGCTGCCAGTGGCAAAGTCTCTGGCAAACTGCCAGATGTATTCTCTGCCTTAAGCCCGAGAGACTGCATCGGCAGCATCAATTAAACTGAAAAGAGTACAATCTGGCTGTCCTGTCTGTAAGATGGCTGTCCCATCTGCAGACTTGTGTTCACTAGTGGCCGTTAATAATGGCACGGGTATGTTTTGAAAAGGATAGTGTCCTAATGCCCAAGGGATACTGCATACATACATACATACATGTCATACTTGACCAGGTCTGTCATACATGACTTGAGGGATTGACATGCACTATTTTTCACTTTTCCTATACTGTACATTAAATTTGTTTTTGAACTTTAATTCTAAGAATAGTACATTATGTCAGTGCGGGGCAAACAGGTGGAAAAATGCAAACAGTTATAATACAATTTTTGTGAGAATAGAACATTCCATATTACAGAATTTGTTAGTTGTTGATGACTGTATAAACCAGAACGGCACTCAGAGTGCATAGTCTCACCTCGCATGTTCATTCTGAACAAAAATACCTTCGTAAGCGGAACACGCTACGATTATGGCCCATATACCTGTATCATCCATGCACCCTATTATGTCACATCGTTTCTTAGTTTGGGTTATGAACGGCATAAATTTAATTCACTCACATCGGGTCATATTTCAGATGTATGAAGTTTCAGATTTTTGGATAAGAATTTCAATTCAACCAATTATGGCTGGAATACCGCTGCACTAATGGCAACACCCTATATACCCCATGGGCAGTTGATGACACATGCCAAGTTTGAATTCTTTTTTCCCGTTCAGTGGTTTCGGAGAAAATCATGTCAATATTTTTCCTTAAATCAAATATGGCTGCCATACCATGACATCTATGATGTCAGAGTTAGTAATAAAATATTCCCCATTGGGAGTCTATCCCTCCTTTCTGTCCCTCCTATGTTTAAAGTTTTGCATCGATTGGACAAGTGGCTGCAGAGAAAACCATTTCTAAAGCAAAAATATACAGACTCGGACATTGACACACAGACAGAGGCATTGCAATAAATAAGTAAACAATCAAGTTGTGGTCAAGTCAACAGGGGGTAATCGGTAAGGGAGTTTGGCACATATAACAATGTACAAAAGAAAAAAAGGAAAAGCAATTATTTAGGTGAAAGATGAAAATTGTTTGGAAAATGAAAACAAAAACCTGATCCAAGTCGAGTCGATGGTAGAATGTACATGTTGAATGGTTTCGTTGTGGTTGGATTGCGATGAATTTAGACCAGGCCAACAATAGGCCTCTATGATGTACTGTATTAAGAATGAAACGTGAAGGTTGTTTCAATTTGGACTCGTGCGATTGCAATCTTGTTTGCAATACCTGTCCGTGCATCATGCAATAGATGTACGTCACAATGAATGGACAGGTAGCTATTCCCTGTACGTGCACGTGGGCACAAAAGGCCACGCGGATCTGAACAAAAGAATGTTATCATCTCGTAATTCCCTCCATATTATATGCATATATAATATAATATATATATATATATTATGACGTCATGATGTATTTCAACCTTGTCTAGAGATAGCGAGGGCATCAGACTAAAACATCATTCATTTATGACGTCATTGCTTACCGTTCCAGTCCCAGGGTTTTCAGATTTGTTTGGCTGGAGGATAGTGATTGAAGGAAAACCAAATTTAAGGACTGCATTTAGTTACCAATATTTTTTGCACAAAATTATGTGCCTTTGTCCAGTAAATTCCTTTTGTGGAACCCCGAGACTAAACTCTGGATGAAAAATTCGTTTTCTACGGATATATAAAGCTCATTGTATTCACTGACTCACTCAATGACTGACTGACTGATATTAAAGTTCAGTCCCTTCTGGGTGACGTAGAAAGCTGAAATTTTGCGTGCCGATGGACATCGAAGCCGTTACACCAGGAAAAAAATCACAGAACAGTCGGAAAGCATCTGCAAATGAAAAAAAAAGAAAAATCGAATGCAGGTGAGCGACCCAAGACACTGGGGAAACACGGTTCGTTATTGCTTACAATGTGTAAGCACAGTAAAAAAAGGTATTACAAGAAACTAACGAATTATTAATGATATAATGAAATGGATGAGATTCCGAACTACACGGCACCCTTTCTCCCGTCCCTCCACTTCTCTCCGCCTACCCAACCCCTACCCTCTACATACCACACCATCCCCCTGTCGCCAAGCTGCAATGCAGGCATCATGCTTGGGTTGTATAATGCAAACATCGAAGACCTGTACTATGACTCGTGGAGAGAATGCAGAGAAAGAGGGAACGATAATAAAATCCTGCACCTATGACGTCACAATGCGCAAGTAAACTCGGGGCGTGGGATTCTGACCTGTGCCTTCTGCATTATGACAATCATACACGGACGGTTGTAAAATCGAACGATGCGGGATGATCTACGGAAGCTGTTTATTTACTTATTTTGGGGGAGAGGCTGTTCCACCCCTCCCCCCCCCCCATCTCTACCTTTTCTCCAAGACATATTGATGAGCGAATAAAAAGACAATCCCGTACGAGTATTGTTCGTTGAGAATGCAAACAATGGGCCAAACTTGCACAACGTTGAAGCGCTTCCCAAACAGCCTGATGACCAAGAGTTTATATACATGTATATGTTTATAATTTAATTTTGAGAGGAGAGGGAGAGGGAGAGGGAGAGGGAGAGGGAGAGGGAGAGGGAGAGGGAGAGGGAGAGGGAGAGGGAGAGAGAGAGCACGCACCATCTGTATAATACCAATTAGGTGGTCGTCAGTCGTGCATACATACATCCTCGAGTCCGTTCGACGTGTCACCGCACGGGGTATGTACCGTGAGTACTTGGTGGTCATCGAGGCACTGCCCGCCATCGGTGCTCGGTGTCAGTGTGCACGCACACCTTCGGGAGTCCGCACGGGCGAACGTGCCCGCCGTCCACGTGCCGTGCTTGACGTGCTGTCGCCTTCACAGACGTGCTGCTCCGCTGGAAAAGAAGCGAAACCATAATAATTAAATCCCGCATAAATTATCGCAGCTCATTAAAGCCTCGTCCATTTGGCACAGTAAGCGCTTCTGCCCCGCACGAGGCGTGCGTCGCTCGGACACACCGCAGGTGTTGCTCTGCACGCGGAGCCTGCGGTTTCAAGGTAATCCGGCCGTGGTGCTTTGTGGTGCCGGGTAGGGTCGAGGTATTTATGGTATTCCCGGCATACCTCTGGTGGTGTATAAATGAGAGAGCGTGGTAGCTTTGCTAACGAGTACTGAAACCACTCTGTGGTGCGCTTTTGTGGTTCTGTTGTGCACAACTGATGGAATATAAACTATACAACATCACTTTTATAAATTCAACAAAACAAGAAGAGCAAAATACTTATATATATATATATATATATATATATATATATATATATATATATATATATATATATATATATATATATATATATATAATGTATGTATATATGTATATGTATACATATAGATATAATAATAATACCTTGACCTGGAATTTTCCAGATTCATTTCCCCATCTTGTAGGGATTTGCACATCACGCTGTTAGCATCGTGCTTGGGTGTTGGGGTGATGCGTGCCCTTTTGGCTCGACTCGACCAATTGAGTCACTGCAGGACGGAGTGGACCCTCGGTCAACATGGTCCATTGTTTCCTCTCCTCCACAAGCCGGAGCCGTGATATGTCCTCTGGCAGTGAATATTCCAATTGTCCTTCTCCATCTCATCTTCCATCTTTCTCTCTGCTTCCTCCATCCCAATCCTCTTCCCATCAGGTTGCCACTTTGTATGATGTTCTTGTCATCCATCGGTTTTTCTCTTGTAATTCTTGCCCGGTACCCACCACCCCCCATTCCATTTCGCTTTTAATTGTCACCAATTTATACGACTACTACTAATTTTTCTTTAATGGCAACAATTATTCTTGTGGGGTTGGCAGGGGAAGATTGGCCCAAGTCTTTCACGAACCTGTTGGCCAGGCCTGACCGCTCGACTAAGGTTCGGGCAGGAATTTGTAATTAGTTCATGGTGCCGGTGATAGCTCGCCGACTCTTCACGAAGGACATCGTGGGATCTTTGACATCCACTAACGAAAGCTGGCAGACGGGTCGCACAGTTTAACGTCCATCCGAGGGACGGCACATACTTTGAATCATGCTGCTTGTGAAACACCCGGGATGACAGTTTATAGCTGTGTTGGGATTCGAACCCAGGTTAGACAGCTTCGAGGCGAGTATGCGTACCTCTACGTCACTGATCTACTACGACTACTACTCTTCCTCAATTACTTCCCACCTGAGCCGGTGAAAGCTTTTGGCTCAAATCTTTGACGAACCGTGAAATGTTCGACTGAAAGTGTAATTTGTTCAGGCTGCTGACGATAACACGCCTGCCTACTCTTTGGGATAACCGTGGGATCTCCAATATCCACAAATGACCGATGCTGTCAGACATGTCCTTCGGATGAGTGGCACAGACGATGGATGCATCGCCCTGTTGGTGAAACACCAGGGTGACAGTTTCCAGCTGGCTCGGGATTCAAACTCAGGCTCGACAGCTCACAGGTGAGTGTGCGTACCTCTCTCCATAAGCTATCCTGCCAGTCCTTCATTGTGACCAATTCATTGCTGAATTTAATCTTGTGCCTGCCCTGAACCATTGCCTGATCATGCCTCGTTTTGTGATGGCTAAACATCTTTAATCCAGCTCTCCACTTCATGGTGATCCATTTTTGCTCCATCGCTTTTGTAAGAGACCGCAGGTGTGTTCCGTTAGCAAGCTTCTTACTAAAGCTTTCCAAGTGGTTTTCTTGATTCAAAGCACTCAAACGAGCACTTCAGTCTTTCACATCAGAGCCATAATTTATTCAGGTTGAGATAATGTCATGAGAAATAGATATCTGCAATATGTAACCGAAATGTTCAACGGTTTTTGAAATATCGCGTACACAAAAGTACATGGACGGATCGGTTGGACAGAGTCAGTCGGTCGGACGGAGCTCATGTTAATGTCCCCCAACTCTGACCTTGTCGAGGGAGGGGGGACAATAAATGGTCAGTCAGAAGAGGGAGCCCCTGCAAAACATATCTATGGAACACCATTGTGCATTTTGGGGATGGGTGTTTGCATGTTTGTAGATCTTAACGAATTAGGATGACATGTCGAGTAAAAATTTAAGTATGAAATGCAAGTTTAAATAATAATGAGGACACATAATGGGTATGCTTCTGAACCTTTCATTCATTGTAGTATCATTTTGAATCCGACTACGGTGGCCATTTTTGCTAACATGACGAAACGCCTCTCTTAATCTGTCGAGCGGCTTGCAAAGGGGTTGATACCGAACGACGAGCTTGGAAAGCGACAGCAAGCTGCTTGCCAACGGAACACACCCATCGTTTCGCCGCCATTTGATGTTGATGTTCGTTTTACGCATGGATTGTCAACTTTATTTTTCCCACACAAAGACAATTTACTTTTCATTAGGTTTTTTTTAACTTAAATCTTCGAAATGCTTCCCATCCTCCTCTGGTACATCTCTACCTATTCTCTTATGGTCATCGCTACTCATCCTCTTCTTTATGGTACATCTCTCTCAACCCAACCTCCTCTGATACACCTCTACCCATCCTCCTCCTGTCATCCTTGGTGGTCGTCATGGTTCAGATCTTCATGGTACATCTGAACATCTCTTCACGTCAAAGTGCCCCAGATTTATTTCTTACCTTGAATCCCTCAAGTGTAATGTATGAAAGTAAATTAACCAAACTGCTCTTATATTCCCATTTTAAACAAAAATTTTAAATCATTTCACAACAGACTCCCGTTAATAAATAATAATAACTATTCCTTTCATTCTGCGATGCACATAGGGCTGCCGAGGCAGTTTCATTTGGCAAAGGAGTGCAGTCCCTGGATGGGTCGCCACTCCGATGCACGATACTTAAATGGCTTATTACCCCAGTAAGCTTTTACTCGTTTTGCCGACCTCAAAAGGATAACAGGCCGAGTCAACCCACCTGGTGTTATTTCAATGGAACAACAAGCGCTCAAACTCAGGACCTCTTTAGGTACTGCGTTAACAGCTAGCCACCTTAACCTTTAAGCCAACACCAGACTTACATAATCCTGTTACAAAAAAAAAAACTTAACTTTTTCTTCCAGCAAGTCACCTTTCTTTTTAATCTACAAATCTAGAGGTCATATTTCACATATTTGCAGGTGATGAAAAAGTGGGAATCCCATCTGAATTTCTGTGACCTTACCATGAAATTCTGAAATAAATCCAGGATAGAGCAATATCGATTTTTGAAATGACATGATCTGCCCCAGAATGATCGGTGTGCATGCACAGAAACCCCAGGAAACCAACGTGTTCGGGGAAAAATAAAGTACATCATGTGGCCGGGATAATGACGGTCACCTAAAATGGCTCACAAAACTTCTGAAAGAAGCCAAAAATATTTGAAAAAGTACCTTATAGAAAGGGCTGTGCCTCTGCACAACGAAAGACTTGGATAACTTTCTCAGCTCGCCGAACGGGAAGCTACTGGTACTGCAAACTCCCGACCATGTGGGTCGGTGCAAGGCCCGAGTGGACGAGCGTGTGCTACAAAACCCCTCGACGGATCGCTACCAGTGGACTGTGCATCTGGATCAAGTGCTTCTGAATGCCGGTGGGTGGGGTCTGCGATCGGCGAATTTGATTGGTCACGATGACGTAAAATGCCGAACACATTGTCCAAGTACTGACTGCTAAACAGAATTGTTTTAAAAGTGTCAAAAAGGCCATTTGTGTTCTACAGTGTTCAAGTATATAATTCAATTGAAATTAAAAAAAGATGTTAAAGGTTGCAGAAATTTTTGGGAGTTACCACAGTTGGTTACACCACCTTATTTAACACGTTCTATTAGTTATCCATGCCTGTTGTTTGTGTCCATTATGACGACTAAAAACACTAAGTTTCTTGTTTGGAATGATTTTCAATATTGTTTGGCTGCCAGGCAGGTAGACAAATTAAAAAAAACAAAAAAACATTCTCACTCCTCTCTAAGCATGTGCGATCAGAACAAAGTCAGCACCAAAGTACGGTACTGTTAAACTCCAGGTTTGTTTTCCGATTCGTTTTCAAAATAAAACATTCAATGGTAATTAATTCGTACCTCCATCATAAACTGACGGTTGTAGATGGAGAGAGGCAGACAGACAAAGTGAACCAATTGCATAACGTGCGTGCGAGTGATATGCACAGAATCTGCTAGCTTGCACCAACAGGAAATATTTTGAACCCGACACCTCTCATTCATGGATATTTCTCAGATTCCCATATTTCCATCAATCTGATTTGTATTGATGAACAGGACAATTATGGTTCAGCATTTTGAAATTTCCACTCTTTCGTCTAAACACTGAAAATTATCTCAAAAAGACGATTTGAATCACAGCTTTTTACACTTGCAATAGCAGGTTAAAAGTGCCCAGCAAGTCGAACCGAGTCACTGAAAATGTCCACACAGCGCATGTGGAAAAGGCCTATTTTAGCATTCGTACCTCATTTTGAAAACTGAGTACTACGGTAATTGAGACAGTCTGTGCAGTAGTAGCGTAGTACAAGTTATTGTAGTAGTGAATGCTTCTTAATACCACGGTAGCCTTACAGGTTCTTTATGTTTGGACAGGAATGGTGTCTGTACGTTCGTTCAGTACTCGGCTCCTCTCGTATATCTTGCCACAAACAACGCATTTGCAGCTTTTAGAAGGATGCAGCTTTGAATTTCGTCGGAATAATGGAAGACGAAGATGACGTGAGGTCGACCGAAGGCCCGGATGTCAGCCATACATCGGGTACAATCGCCGGCGAGGCACGTGTGCACCGCCAGGTGTCGGGACCGAGCGGTCTACGGACTGTGCAGGGTGAGCTCGTGACTTTGGGAAGGGAAGGAGAGCGAAATAGAAGAATATTGAGCACTTGAACGTGGAAAAGAGACGTGTTAATAAAAAAAGTAAATAAATAAACTGAATGTTACAATATCTCCCCCCAATGATGATTAATTAACACCCCCAAAAGCAAAACTTTCCTGCAAAAGACAGACACTCATGTGCATTTTGATACTCTATCGATGCAAATTGTACTCGTGAAAATATAGGAAATTCGACAAATATCCATGGATGAGAGATGTCGAGTTCCTACCATTTCCGATTGATGGAAGCGAGCGGCGGCAACGCACGCACGCACACTAAGACTAGGGGTCCATTCCATCTCCTGAACGCACCCACGTGTGTAAATTGCAGCCAACAGCAACTTACACGCATACATACACGAAGGTGGATACTTCGAGACCTGGGAGGGCTCTGTTCCACCTCCTGAAACGCTCATCTGAAGATGACGACCAAAAATCACACATACGCTTCTCCTTTTAACAATAGATACAAAAATCTCATATAATTACCGCCACCAGGGAAGGTACACAGAGGTTATGGTTTCAACCCCATCGGTATGTCTGTCTGTTAGCAGGACATCTCAAAATGTTGTGGATGGATTGGGACAATTTGGTGGATAGTTTTGTTGTGTGACAAGGATGAATTGATAAGATTTTGCTGGGGATCCGGATACGACAAGTTTTTCATTTTTTTAAGTGAGTGTCTTCACCATTGAGAGATGGGACGAAAAAAAAAAAAAAAAATATATATATATATATATATATATATATATATATATATATATATATATTGCAAGGTATGTTGATATTTCAAAACTTGTGGATGGATTATGATAAAACTTGGTGGATGAGTTGGGTAGGTGACAAGAACAAGCTTTTTAGATTTTCCATAATGTCCGGATGCAGATCTGGCCTATCAGTGGGATACAAAGCATAAACTGTTCAGCATGATGGAGGTATACGCTCCACCGAGTGCGGTTCTAGTTTCTCTTGTGGCTCCGGAACCAAACAATCTGCTTTTAATAGCCCTTACAGCTCCCGGTCTCCTCTTGTCACCCCCGCACAAACATGATGACTCGTAAATATCGTCATTTTAAACATACCCTATGCATTCGCAAGCCTCAGATATCTCCTTCCGATTGATGTTCAGAAGCACCCAAATCAGATTATGGTGTCTCCCTCCAACTCTTTCTTTGTGCAGAGGCACACCTCAGTTTTCTCAGGAACTTTTCCACATATTTTCAGTTTCTGTTAAGTGCTTTATGAGTCATTTTATGGAACAATCCTTATCGCACATGCACGATAGAAGTTTCTTGCCCCGAACACAGCTGTTTCTAGGGGTTTATGCACACCAACCATTCTCGAGCAGATTACGTCATTTTGAAAGGCGTGTTTGTCTGTCGTCTGTCTGTCTGTGTGAGCTGGATATCTTAAAAAGTTATGGACAGATTTGGACGAAATTTGGTGGACAGGTTGAGTGTGTGACATGGCCAATTGATTAGATTTTGGTGAGGATCCGGATCCGGATACGAGAATATATTCAATGATTCTTCACCATTGAGAGATAGGGCCAACGATGATATACTGTTTTGCACGATATCTCAAAAAAGTTATGGACGGATTTGGATGAAACTTAGTGGACAGGTTGGGTCAGTGACAAGAACAAGTGGATTAGATTTTGGATAAGATCCGGATCCAGATCCGCCCTATCAGTGGGATATAAAATGTAAACTGTTCAGCTTGGCATGGGTATGCTATTCCGAGTATCATTGTAGTTATTTATATGTTTTTCTCTTTCTGTGCATCTATTTGTGGCTTCTCTCCTGCGTCTCCGTGCTCTCGATGTAAATTGCCAACGACTCTTAAACAACAATTTCTCTCCCACCTTCTGCAGAAGAAAAGTATTAAGGTATATAAATGCCACGGATGGGTTTCCTCTTTAGTAGTTGTTGTTGTATTGCACAACTGCACACGAGCAGGTTCCACAAGGTTATACCCATGAGTGATTACAAAATTAAGATCTGGCACCTACATGGCAATAGTTGCCAATCGCAATTCTGACTTGTACTTGAACCTATAGCACGGGGAACTACTGTATGTCTGTGGGAAGGATTATATGGATTCATATAATGCCCTGTATGGGTTTCTTTAACGGTGCTGTGACCTTCAAATAATTGTGTACACAAGGAGCGATCAATAACTCCAATGCATTACACAAAAGATCAATGACTGACAATGACAACTGTTGTTGTACATCTATTTACAATAATTTGAATTGTATTTCAATATGTAGTCCGTTTCCCAGAATTTTTTTTTCCCCTCCACGTCATCTATATCAGGAATGGGTTTGCTGATCAACCTTTGTATGTGCTGCAGAAATATTTCACAAAGTTTTACACCGAATGGTGCATTTACTGTATGTTGCATCTTTGTGTCTTGCCTGTCTATATCTAGCCGCTTTACCAGCCCATGTATCTATATGCTCCACCCCCTTTCTAGCCAGTTTATTTATCCCTCTTTATCATCCCAGGTATAAAAAACCCCTTTATCAGCCCACATGTCCCTCCCCATTTACCAGCTCGTTATCCACCCACCTTAACAATCCCATGTATCCATTGTATCCTTAACAATCCATTGAAATTTACCATCGTGCGTATATCCGCCCCCTTTTCTTGGCCATGCATCAATCCTCCTTTACTAATCTGTGTATCTATCACCCTTTAACAACCCATGTGTCTATTCCCCTTCATTTCCTCCACCACCATAGGTGAAGGAGGTTATGTTTTCACCCCTGTCTGTCTGTCTGTCTGTCTGTTGGGTGGTCGCTAGACTACCGTTATTCTCAGGTTTTCCATCTGTCTGTTTGTTTGTATGTAATGGACAGCTCTGTAGGCCAGAGGAGTCAACCGATTTTGATGAAACTTGACTGGTAGGTTCATACCAGCATCTAGTTGTATGCTTTTGAGCACCGTTGCTATGGACGCCACCGTTGCCTAGCAACAGGACTGAAATATTTGAAAAAAAATCCGAAATTTTTTTTTTTCCCCGAAAATCAAAAATCTGCTTCCGCGTTTTTTTTTTCGCACTATAATCAACCTCTGTCAAAAACTGTATGAATAGTATGCAATTGTATAGCGACCACCCATGTCGCCCACCGGCTTGTCTGTCTGTCTGTCTGTGTGCAGGATATCTTAAAAAATTGTGGACGGATCTGGATAAAATTTGGTGGGCAGGTTGGGTGTGTGACAAGAACGAAATGATTAGATTTTGGTGAAAATCTGGATCTGGATACTAGAATTTTAAAAAAAAGTTATTCTTCACCATTGAGAGACGGGGCCAAAAACTATACATCGCACGATATCTCAAAAAGTTATTGAGAGATTTGGACGAATCTTTGTGGACACATTGGGTGTGTGACAAGGAAGAATTGATTCAATTTTGATGAAGATCCAAATCCAGATCTGGATACGAGATTTATTTAATTATTAAAGTGATTCTTCACTATTGAGAAAGAGGGCCAAAAACAATATAGTACTGAAAAACATGATATTTCAAAAATGTATTGGGCCCGATATGTTGTCATGGATCAGGCATTGTGTGGTGGAGGTCTGCGCTCTACCAAGTGCCCTTCTAGTTAACCCATGAATTGGTATCCTGATACTCAGCCATGTATGTCCCCCACCCCCATTTGCCATAGGCCCTATATCTGTCCCTCTTTACTAGCCCATGCATCTGTCCCCATTTACCAGAGCCCGTGTAACTGTCTCCTTTTACTAGCCCATGTGTCTATTCCCCTTTTACCTGCACCCAGTATACCAACCCCCTTATACACGAGAGACTAGACCGTACATTCTGCAAGTGTATGAGCCCAAGCCTATGAAATAATCCAGTGTCTATCCCTGTATATACAGTGTATGCATGTGCCCACAAGCATGTTTATGCGGTCACTCCCCTGCAATATGCTCAGGTTGATGCACCAATTTGTGTATCAGCCCAAGCCTATGTACCTAATAGCAATCTATCTATCCCTGTCTACCAGACTGTATTTCACCCAAGGACATGTACTGAGTATCTATTCCAGTATACCAGACCGTGTATTCGCCACGCACCATCACCTGTGTAACATATCCGGTGTACCATCCCACGTACCGGCCTGTATATCCACCCGTGTTTTTATGCCATGAATTATGCTGCATATATATATATACATACATCAGCCTGTGTATCTGCACAAGCGTGTCTCATGTGCCTTTCCCGTGTACCAGCCTGTGCACCATTCACCTGAACATACATTTTTCCTACCGAGGATGTTGCCATGAATTTCGATTTGTGTTCTTCTTCTTCTCTTCGGAGGCTTTTAAAAGACCAATCGTAACATGAGAACTTTTGAGACACCTTTTAACTACACGCGTTTGAACCGTCACATTTCACCACCAACATATGGAAATGCAGGAGGACAAATGAACTTTTGTGTCTTTAAAATGTTGACACTTCATTTAACATGAGTCCTTTGATAGGTATTTCAAAATAACTGAACGAAAACTATGCTGTTAAGATGTCGATAATGACAAATCACTTTGGAGAGACAGGAGTGTTCGGTGTATACAGTCACAGTGCGAGAATTTTATATATATATAGTAGTTGGGCTTTGAACCAAATTGACCTTCACAGTTGGCGAGTACCTTGTCAACCTCCTGGCCCTCAAACAGCTCCCGAGACACCCTCCCTCTGGGTGATGTCGCAGTACGGTCCCGGGGGGGGACCTTTTGCCGGCATCCCGCTGACCCAGGAGTGAGAGAAGGTCAAGGGCAGATTGGCCCGTGGATTGCATTAAGGCGTTCGGCCGTCACTCCTGGGGCGCAAGCACAATGCACGAAGCTACGCCCTTTTGACCCCTTAATTGCCCAAAGGGGTTGTTGATTAGCCTGGTAAACATTCGAGAATTCTAGATACGCCTCGGTCTTCCTTCCGAGGCGTTCCACTGTCCCCCACGACAACCACCCCCCTCTCCTCCTCCTCCTCCCTCCAGCTCAGTTTAATTTTCACGGAAAGACCACCGTACATGTGTTGGGATGAAACCTTTGGCCCGTAAGGATAATTCTAGGGTCGCTCCCCTATATAACAAATTGCAGCGTCATATATTAAACATGTATAGGTCTATACGCAACACCATTATTGGTAAAACCGAAAAAAGGAAAACCTCTCTTATGGACCCTGACATTCACTCTGAACATCCCAGGGAGATGGATAGAGATCGAGAGAGAGAACAAGAGAGGGAGGGGAGACAGAGGATCTCTCACACACACACTAAAAGCAAATACAGTATATTTATCTTTATTTGAATATAGGGCTTAACTTCTTCACATCACACAAATGTGACATTATTTTGTACATCCATCACGTTTGCATAATTACATAATAAAACTAAAACCATATATTCAAATGAAGGAGGATAAACATAATTTGCTCCCTTGTTTTTAATAAAATTGTGGACTATACATTATAGGATGAATAAAATATGCTTGGTTTCTACTTTTTGTTGTGTATATGTAAAATGTATTTATATTTAACACAAGTTTCTATAAATGTCCACAAATGGTTTTGGTAAAAGCGCATGTTGAAACGAAATTATAAATTAAATTATATCATTGCGAACCCGTTCCACAGGGTAATTCCTATTTCTTCTGCACAATGATGATGCTTCAGACAAAATGATCTTTCCTTTTGCACTCTGTTCCAAAAGAACGTTCTCCACTCGAATTGAAAAATATACGTCAGGTATCCATCTACCCACCTCGGTAATTATTGCTTTTTGACACAAATAAAATAAATAAATAGTGCATGATATATATGTATATAAAATAGTTTTATTTGGCCGCTCTATTCCGTGACGTTATAATATGCTGTGACGTCTCAAGGCTGCGGAACGTCTTGTGGGTTGCGCATTTAATGAGGCGTATTGTACGGTGTGCTGATGGCTTGTTACGGAACCATTAACGGATTGTTTCATGCGGAGACGCAATCTGCGTAATACGAGGCATGTCTTGGGCCTGCTTCCCAGGCACGGCTGTGTGGAGACGGTAAGAGCTGGACCTGAGTCAGCAGAGACGAGTGGGTCGAGCGGCCTGCGGGGTTCAACAGTACGCCCCAATTAAACAGCGCTCCGCACAGATAACCACTGCCAGCACAGTGAGGTCCACAATTAACGACAAAACGGCTCTATATTGTCCTGTAACACAAAGGCTAGGTATTTTATTCGCTTGTACGACGTCCTTTCGAATCCCGCTCCTTTACCTTTACCCTGCTGTTAGCAGCGCTTACATGGGAATCGAGTAACTTGCCATTAACGGAGAGAGAAACAAACAAATGAAGTCTGCCATGCTTGGTCTTCATCTTCGGTCGACGATTCGCTGCAGATCAGAAATGGCGACACCAAGAAACCACCATGACCCATAGAATGATTGCGAAGAACAATGTTGGAGGTCCATGTCGACCCCGCTACAGCCCAGGAGAGTCTGCACAGATTACCACGCGATCTCTCCTCGCGTCCCTCTCGATGCTGATCAACTCTTCCTCCTGGATAATTAATATAAAGCGTTTTAATCACCTCTCAGACTTGCACTTTGATTGGACAAAAATAAAACGTCTGCCGAGCATCGGCATCTTAATGCCAAATACAATAATAACTTCAATCATTGTCCTTAAGAAAGGGAAGAGAAAGATTCCAGAAATATGGAGGGTAGAGGTGTCGGGGGAAATGAATCATTCCAAATATGTGTGTGTGTGTGTGTATGTATATATATATATATATATATATATATATATATATATATATATATATATATATATATATATATAAATAAAACTTGTTTGATTGAATTAAATGATGCCTTTTATTCATGTGTGGAAATAGACAGCAGAGTCAACCTTGTACCACACATGCAGCACATCCTCAATATACATTTGGCTGAGTCATTGAAGTAGAGCATTTTCACATTGTGTCACTGTAATGTACAGATGCATATACTGAAGCAACATGTAAACACTATATATATATATATATATATATATATATATATATATATATATATATATATATATATATATATGTGTGTGTCCAAAAACGTTCTTCGAATGAGGTACTCATTGTTGTCAAAGAATGGATGACTTTCTTTTTCTTTACATTAATCAAAAATTGATAGAAAACAAATTTATGAGGAATTTTAATAATGAGAAAAAAATAAAAAATAAAGTCTTGGAACAATGCATCTTGCACAGAGAACAACACACACACTCTCTGCCCTGATAATTACATCGTTTTAAGTAAATATACAATCTGCCTAATTTGGCTCTTATACCTTTTTTTGTTTACATACATATATGTATATACACAAGTGTTTACATACATACATATATATATATGTATACGTATACGTATACGTGTGTGTGTGTGTGTGTGTGTGTGTGTGTGTGTGTGTGTGTGTGTGTGTGTGTGTAACGTATGTTGAGGAGCACAGCGAGAGATTTTTACAGCGCCTGCGCTGTATACAATTGCACCGAGTTTGAAATGTCCCCGGCGTCATCTACCACGTCTCCGGTGGGTCTGGTGTCCCCCCCCCCCCACGTGCCTCAAGACAGCCAATGACAGCCGTCCGGTAGATGCAGTGCGTAACCTCGACGGAAATGGCGACAACTGACGGAAATACCCGAGTATTTCAATTGAAATTTGTGAAACTAATGTGTTATATATGTGAAAACCATTTAATTTATTGCTTGACGGAAAAACATGAAGAAACGCTCCCCTCGTGTACTAACTAACGAAAGACGTCATTCCGTCCACCATGGCATTTCGCGCCGAACGCAGAAAGCTAAGATCTTCTTATGGCATCATTCTCTTTAATATTAGCCATAAACAAGTGTTTCGTCATGCATTAGTAGTTGAAATTTACTTACCACATGAACGAAAAAATAATCTCCTCAGATTCAACAAGAACGAAAAAAAAAACCGAAAACATCATGTGCAGGACAAGAGCAATCGAGCTGAAGGAAACGATACTGTAACTGCACTGCTCCTGATTGGTCAAAGGACACCATGTGTGTTGTGTGGGCGGTGTTATGCACGAGGATTCCAGCAAACAGGACTGGACCAATCATGTTCGTGATGTCCCTCATGCTGCATCGCCAATCCTCAGCGGCACGTGATACCATTGGACCAATCACGTTCGACGATGTACCTCGTGCTGCATTCTGGCGAGCTTTGATTGGTCAAAGTAGTGGAGAGGTGGCGATAACCTCTGAGAGATGGTAATGACCACAACAAGAACGAAAAAATAATCTCCTCACAGATTCAACAAGAACGAAAAAAAAACCGAAAACATCACGAGCAGGACAAGACCAATTGAGCTGAAGGAAACGATACTGTAACTGAACTGCTCCTGATTGGTCAAAGGACACCACGTGTGTTGTGTGGGCGGTGTTATGCACGAGGATTCCAGCAAACAGGACCGGACCAATCATGTTCGTGAGGTACCTCATGCTGCATCGCCAATCCTCAGCGGCACGTGATACCATTGGACCAATCACGTTCGGCGATGTACCTCGTGCTGCATTCTGACAAGCTCTGGATCAGAGCGAGCTTTGATTGGTCAAAGTAGTGGAGAGGCGGCGATAACCTCTGACTGATGGTCATGGCCAAGGAGGAAAGGCGATGCGTCGTTTTGATTGGTTGAAACGTGGAGGAACGGAAGGAATTCTTCTCCTCGGATCCACTTGCAACACACAGGTATCTGTTTCATAACCCGAACCACTTCACTGCGTCATTAAAAATAATATTTTTCTCCTTATTTTAATTTGTACGATTTTCTTTTTTTTTTTTGATCAACGTTAAAAAGCTTCCGTGACGGCTTTCGACATTTTCTTCATCCGCGAGTCTTCATCGATATTTGTGAAAATTTGATTTCCGTGGGGATGTAATCTCACTGTGAACGGCCGTCCTGGTTTCATCATTATTTTGCGGCCCTCTGGCCCTGCCACGCCGTATCGAACGATTTCATTCCTTCTGTTATTTATATATAAAAGGTGCTTATCACAATAATAATAATAATAATAACAAGATTTTTACATTTCAAATATTAAGTTCGCTTTTTAATTGTTTTTCAACTGTAAAAGCATAAATTGCATATTTTAACATTAGTGTACTCATTTGATTCACCACACGCGCTGTATTGAAGGATTTCACTTGTTGTTTTGAACCCTGCTGGGTGTAATCAAGTGGGAGTACATTGATGAGGTTGCTCGGAGGACGATTTATTATCAAAAGCAACAGGAATTGCATCCGATGCCCGTTTTTTTGAGGCATGTTCAAGAGATTCCGCATGGGCAGGGTAAAGGTGGCCGAACCGGCCTATAGAACCACCTCACGACCAACTTTGTGCTGCCATTTCATCCCGTCGGAACCACAGCCGCATAGTTGCTTTTACCCGTGGACATTACACGTTCGATGGAGCTCGAAGTCGTAATTTTAATGTGTACGTTTTTTTTTTTTTAAACTGTGACGTCACAGTTCGGTATGAGGGGCTCATGCCGCAGTTATGATATCGTCGCGCGCCGTGCTCGCCTCTCGGAGCCACCAACTGTGGCTGCAACACCTGAGGAGCGAGGAGGACGCCTCATTTAAAAAAAAACAAAAAAAAACTAAACGATCGCCATCATAAAATATCAGCCCAACTATCGTGAAGAAGGAGGATAATGGCAATGGCAGGAAGAAGAAGAAGAAGAAGAAGAAGAAGAAGTAGTAGTAGTAATGCATAATATAATTAGTGACAGGCTGTCCGTGACACGAGTAAAGCAGGAATTCCCGAAGAAGGATGCGGATGAAAAAAAAATTGAAGCCAACAACACCTGACATCCTGGACTCTTGAATGTTTGGAGTCCAAAACTCAATGGCCGTTCGTTCCCGAATCTTCTTTCCCGCCTTTTCGAAGAAGTCTTGTATCACAGCTGCTGTGCATGTCGTCAAAGTGGACACCCAGCACTGTATCAGAGACAGAGAGATACACAAAGTTCTCGTCCCTCCCCGGGTTTCTTTATCCAAGACACTTGTCCAGGTCCTGACAGTTGGTCCTTTGGTGCAATAAGTTCCATGAGCGCAGATTGAAGAATCGTCTTCTTTCTTCTTCCTCCTCTTATACTTTTTATATTTATTCTTCTTTTTTTTATTCTTCTTCACCAGTGACAAATCCGCAAACAAGACGTGCCATTACCATGGTACCCCCGGTGGGCGATGGATGTAAAACCCCTGATCCTGATCCTGATCGTCCGTCCGCCCTCCTTACCAAATCTTTTTCTCCACCCTCATTTCGGCCTTTTTGAGCCCTACCCCCTCCACGGCCATCACCCCCCACCTCACCATGATCTAACTTGGAGACGTTCAGAGCATGGCGATTGTGTGTGAACAGAGACCATTATGTATACCGTTCTCCTTCTCCAGGCCGTCTCCTGTCCTCCTCCTCCTCCTCCTCTCAATCCACGCCTTGCCCTCACTGTCGCCGCCTCGTAAAACAACCCCCTTTCCCTGGGACAACAAAGAGCGTGTGTCGCAATTTTGATTTCAGACCACGTCGCGCAATCTGCTTCCCAAGGCCCGGTCAGGTCAGCCAAGCGGTGGGACCGCCAATCCACCCGGTCCGAGGGGCACAACCATCCTACCTCTGCACAACCCCCTCCCCCCTCCTCTCCACCATCCTCCCACCTCCCTCCTCCCTCCATCACCCGACCCCGCGCCAATCCTGACGCCCTCTGGACTGACGAAGAGAAAAGCCACACCCGCCACCGTTGGGGGGGGGGAATGTCCTTCCCTTTTAGGGCCAGTGGACCAGACGTAATGGTGAGACTCGAATAAGACGGTCGTTGGGACGGAGGCGCAGAAAGCCCTGGACACTTCATCCTCACTTCTCCCATGGCGGGGGCAGCAGCACGATCTCGTGACTTCCCAAGGTACGTGCCGTTCCCTGCAGGCTCGTGTCTGTCCGGCGAGCCCTAGGGGCATCGGTCATCCTCCGACTTGGCCATCATCATACCCCCCCTCCCCCCCAATGAGCGCTCACACCGTGTCCCGAGACCTTGTTGCGCCGGGAACGATCCAGCATCGCTGCCGTGCACCTGAAATGGCTTGTGAGCGCCGTGTGCGTTTTAAATAGATCCCCGCGGTACTTCATTCGTCCATTCATTAGCGCGCTCATTCATTCATTCGTTCATTTGCCGAAAGGACTTTCTTAATTTGCCAGGATCGCAATGGGGGAACAACGTTCGGTGTTCGTGGTGATGCTGGGATTTAAATTTCCACGCCGTGTCTAATTATTCCAAAAACAGGGCGCGAGGAGGGGAGAGGGGTGGGGGGGGTCCTCTTTCCCCTTCCCCCCCTCCTGCTTTTCTCCCTCTCCCTGACGATTCTCACGGCCTTTTCACACGCCGGGCCCCGGGCCGCCCAACAGTCGCCCATTGTCTCGCTGTAGCCGCATTATCATTGAAATGGACCGCTCGGCCGGCGCGGTTGAACTTGGTCTCTGTTAAGACTTCACCTTGACGTCTGCGCCGTGAGAGCTGCAGCTTCGCTCGGACGTGTCCTCCGAGCTTCTATTATAGTGACGGTTCTCTAACCCCCCCCCACTCTCCCGGGCCTCGAGTTTATTTTATTTTATTTTTTCAATAATATTACTGGACCCTATAGATTTCCCACGTGGTCATGGTAAACCATTCATTTGGACGACCCACACGTCCAGGCAAGTAACAATCCTCAGACGATGGAAATTTCTTCCCTTTTGTAATACTGTGCAGGCACCAATTGTAATGTATATATATATATATATATATATATATATATATATATATATATATATATATATATATATATATATATATATTTGTTATCCAACGGTGGGAAGAGTAATCCCCAAGATCTCCACTACTTGCTGCTGACCTTTTCCTACCACCAACGGTCAGGTTCCTTTGGACGGGTCACTTGGGGAGGAATTCCCAGAACAATATTCCACTACAGTATTCTATTGGGAACGAGAGGAGAGAAAGGATTGTCTGAAGGTATGGGGGGGTGGAGGAGATGAAAAAGGTATGAACATAAGGAAGAAGAATTATGTTTTATTTATCCCCCCTCCCCCCTCCCCCGTCCCTCTCTCCTCCCTTTATTCGACTCGAGAGGACCTCGGTGAAGACGGGTACCAGACACGGACACGGTGCAGAGCCGTGTTATATAAATAAAGCAGCAGCTGTGGCGTGTTGGAGGGAAAATAACTCCATCTTGTAGAGAGCCTCGGCTGCATGGCGCACATCGTTGAAGGTGGCGCAAGAGAACCTGGGACACGGACCGCTTCTCAGACACGTACACTCAGGTATCTCTGTTTCCGTCGCTTCCCGAGTGCCGTGCCGTGACGTGCTGGCACGGCTCACTAGCATGACAGAATAAGCCAACGTGCTCGACGAAAGGTGTCGTGAGGCAACGTGACGACCATGTAAGCACAAGAGGCAGGACGTCGTGCTGGGCCTCAAGCCGCTTCTCGGACTTGCTGCGTCGTCTCAGGCTCTCCGAAGTGCATACGATGTTGGGTTTTTACGCTGCAATCGCACCGACGAGCTCATCACGTGTCCAGGATTTGCACAAATGGTGCTGAACGGACAGCTCCAGGACCCATGCCGCCCGAACCGGCCCCACGCAGCCCGAACCGGCCTGTGCCGCCCGAACCTGCCCCGCGCCGCCCGAACCTGCCCCGCGCCGCCCGAACCTGCCCCGCGCCGCCCGAACCTGCCCCGCGCCGCCCGAACCTGCCCCGTGCCGCTCGAACCTGCCCCGCGCCGCCCGAACCTGCCCCGCGCCGCCCGAACCTGCCCCGCGCCGCCCGAACCTGCCCCGCACCGCCCGAACCTGCCCAGCGCCGCCCGAACCTGCCCCGTGCCGCTCGAACCGGCCTGCGCCGCCCGAACCTGCGCCACCCGAACCTGCCCCGCGCTGCCCGAACCTGCCCCGCGCCACCCGAACCTGCCCCGCGCCGCCCAAACCGGCCACCAGGCTACTCCCGTAAGGCCCGGTCTCGTGGTCATTGATTCCCCGAAACGAGGACGCACACAGGCGGCGGCCTAATAAGCACGGTGAGGTGCCTGTCCCGCCTTTGGAAGGATGTCACATCATAATTGCATGACCCCCAAAATCTCTACTCGCTAATTAAACCATTAAAAAACCGTTTCTTCGGCAAATGTGAATCCATTTTGGGAAACAATCGTGAAACGATTTGTGGAAATCGCGTCCTCAATTATGTATAAACGGACTATTTCAATAAATAAAACAAAACTTCAACCTGTGCTTTCTGCACACGTAGTTTAATTAACATAATTTATGCACTTTGGGTGTGAATACAATTATTTAATTACATAATGTGTGTGTGTGTGTGTGTGTGTGTGTGTGTGTGTGTGTGTGTGTGTGTGTGTGTGTGTGTGTATATGTATATGTATATATATGCATACGTACATACAGTGGTGGCATCTGTTTAAAAAATAAAAATAAATCTTTATTTTGTACTCCCAGTACTCATTGAAGCAGGTGCACATCGAGAGGAAACACAATGATAAAATATTGCAGTCTCGTGCTTTTATCAATCCTGTTTTAGTATGACAAGACAATTGCTGGATTAATTGCTGCATGCTTCGTACTATGCACATTGTGTTATCGTGCTCTGCATGAAAAATCCACGGTGTTATCTCCACGATACAGATTGCTTTCTGTTGCTCACCATGTATTGTGTTGGTGTGTTTATTATATGTGTGTATATATATATATATATATATATATATATATATATATATATATATATATATATATATATATTATAGTTTAAAGGTACAGTATTCAACCGGGAGCTGTTTGGCTGGAAAGTTCGATCATACACTTATCCTGGTTCTTCCTATAAGCAGGGTGTTGCATCGATGACTTAAGCCGAGTGTCCCGTCTGGTAGCATTAGCTGGTGAATGTTACAGATTCAAAAATCGAAGGTCATTGCATGCTGCTATCCTGTCCAAATTCCAAAATCCTGCCCTAAACCTACAACAGCACACTGCAAGGGAGTTGCTACCTGTCCAGGATATGTTCCGCTCCATGGAAATGTTCATGAGACAGAGTATCATAGATATTTAAGTACATGTACTATGTACACACATATACATATATGTGCAAACATGACATATCTGTTATAGCAACACCGTCATAAGATGCATTCATATGGACATACATCACAATCCTACATTCATTTAGAATGGATGCAAATCCCTTGCACCACAATTATTGTGCAGAGATGTGTTTGGAAGTTGCACCACAATTATTGTGCAGAGATGTGTTTGGCGTAGTTCCCCCCCCCCTCTTTCTACTGCCATACCTGGGCGTTTGCAGGTACTGCACAGAGTATGGTGAAACTAGATGAGGGCAGATGTGCAGCAGTCACCGATGCATATATGTCAAATGCCAGATCTTGAGGTGAAATTCCTCCCTCCAGCAAGTCCAGGTGTATTAGGCACCAACGGGCAGGTAAAGTGGATCCAATAAGGACAAGAATTACAAGGAGTCCACAAAGGAGAGAAACTCTTTCTTTCAAGGAGGTTGGAGCATGGAAGTCCTGCAGAAAAGTCTTTAATAAGGCTCGACCACAAACAGCAGCGGGAGAGATTAGGGATGTGGACTCATTGCAATTAGCGGCGTAGGAACCTGGTATGAGGTCAGCAGGGAGAGAGGCTGCTGTGGTTCTATCATTGCACTCGTTTCAGGGATGTGTTTCTCAAACGGTGGGGAAGATGGCGGCGGTTCCGCCTCAATCGGCGACAGGTTTCCCCGACGTCACGTCGGCGAGGCCGATTAGGGTCGGAATAGCATGCAAATGAGAGAGAGCCAGTGCCACTAGAGATTAGCATATTCACATATGCAAATGGCGTTCTGCTTTTGCAGTGTTTTCCCCTTGACCATTACATGCGTGAGCCCCATGAGTTACGTATGAGCCACACTCGGCTATTCTCTGCATTTAATTTTTTTTTGTTCAATTCTAGGATTTTGCAAATCATTTGCAATTCGTTCTTTGTATGCACTACCTTGCCTTGAAAGCCTCATTTTCAATTTTTTTATTATATCCATTCCATAACTGGCCATTTGTACTCTCCCTTCGCTTACCGAGTTCATTTATGAAGCCCTCTTGCAAGCACAGATGTACATGTATAAACGATATCATGATGAAATGCGTAATGCGTGCGCATTGCTTCACAACGCGGCCACACTGAGGGCTCATTTGAAAACATCCTCCCTAGGATCGTCGGCGGAATATCTACAAATGCGATGCACATTCTGACCGTTAAATATCGAACCATTTTGTCCCCTTTTGCACCGACGTCACCGACATCCTACGACATTGCACAGGAGAGTACCCATTATAAAGTTTGAGTGCAGGTTCATTTTTCAACCTTTTAATTTGCTGTCCTGCTGACAGCCTT
Organism: Eptatretus burgeri; assembly: GCF_056783735.1. NCBI lineage: Eukaryota > Metazoa > Chordata > Myxini > Myxiniformes > Myxinidae > Eptatretus > Eptatretus burgeri. The sequence goes on along the minus strand of NC_140963.1, from coordinate 62,368,585 downwards.
GTAGTACAGCTGGATTGGGTGGAAGGAGTGTGGTGGGAAAGGGGGAGAGGAGATGAGATATAAAACCACCCTTATATTATAAGGGGATTAACCATACGTTCATACAAAACGGACTTGGAGAAGGGGAATCTGTGACGATTGAGATTCACGAAAATGCACGACAGTAAGGAAAACGTTTTCAACGTGATGTAATCGAAATGCAGCGATTTATATTCACTTATATTGCATAAGCGGTGCCACCTTGCTCGCCGTTCAATTTCGCCAGGTAACGAAGCGACATCAAGCAGGACAAGACAGCCATACTTAACCACAAGAAAAACTGCAATTGGGCAATCATTCTTACCAGTAGGCCCTGCAAGTGTATAACTCAATTCAGATTAAAAGTACCATCAGTTCACATATGACAACACAATAACCGCATATGTAATATCGTTACAACTCACAATCGACGTCGTGGAACGATCAATGTTCCAACAAACAAATCGTGTATGCTGCATATACATTGAATTTTTTTTTTAACATTGCGGTTTCTTGGACTAATGTGTATCGTTCTGAGGACCTCTTGAATGCTCTTTGCATGCTAGTTGGTCAGTAAGTCTGTGGTCTAAAGTAACAAATCTATTAAAATATTACCATATCAAAAAAAAGCATATTAAAATAAAAATAAAAAACCTTTAAGAATCTTGTTTCATGCACAGAAATTGAGTTTTGTCACTGCAGTCATTCTACCGTTTTTAATTCCACCGGCCACAGATTTGCTGATCACCCCTCATACACGTTAAATATTGAGGCTATGGGAACGTTTTCATTTCGATTGAAGCATTATTTAATGTTATAATCGCACAATTTAACTTCAAGTTGGAACAATAAAATGTCATATACAGTATCTTATGCAAGTCGGTGGTTTGCAAAACCATTTGAAATTTTTGAGCTCCACATTGTCCTCACTATAGTTTTCCTATGTGTATGTATGTATATATGTATATATATATATATATATATATATATATATATATATATATATATATATGTAAAAAAATATATATTTATATGTGTGTGGATATAGTAATGGTTGGAGCATTTGCTCTGAGTTTGGGAGTCACAACAAAGAATAAAAATGGTACCGTGTGTGCTGCTTCCTTGCTTGGCGCTCAACATTTAACAGGATAGGGCACAGACAAACAACGCCTGGAAGGCAATGGCAAACCACGGAGTATAACCCTTGCTAAGAAACTGCTTCGGCAGCACGAACATCTGAAACGAGTTTGGGATGTCTATATACGTGTATGTATGTATACATACATATATATATATATATATATATATATATATATATATATATATATATATATATATATATTGATGAAAATAATGCATATCATTGGAGACAAAGTCCATGCTGCAAATGAAGTTCGAGCACCGTGGTACAAACCGTTTGCTGTGTATTTATACCATCTGATGCCACAGTGGATGTTGAGAGAATTTGAACGTCCAATTAACAGCAGGCAAGGTTTGTGTGCCAAATATGAGTCATCCGTAAATGACAAATTGGGTAACTTTTTTTTTTCTTTTTTGTGTGAATAATTGCCGCAGATATAGCAAGCTATAGGATGATTTCTGTGTATGTTACATGATGTTTACAAGAATAAATTTGCCTCCACTCTCACAGCTTTCCCCACATGCTCGACATCATCGTAGGAAAAATAATGCGGTTTATCAATTGTGCCAACAGACTTGTCGGACTTGAGATGTGCTGATTCTCATATTCGAGATGCATTTGTAACGTATCCCTTCAAAGGTTCCATCCAAATTTGTGTCAATTTATTATTTATTTTCCAATTTATATGGGATTTCATCATTTAACTCTGCTTTTGCAACATTACCAGGTCGATTTCATGAGACACTGCATACAGTATGCGTCTGCACCTGCTTTTTACGTAGCATCGTCATGTGATGTCAAACATGGCAGCTCAAAGAGAGAGACGTCATTGTCTTTTGAGCAGTTATGTGATCCTTTGGGGGCTTTGTCCAGTGCCGTTGTGACATTTCACGAGACTGACGTTCTCTCCGGTGAGGTGCGCCTAAGAGCAAAATACTATTGGTCGTACTCTTGTAATTTAGGGACTTCAATTGATAGTCACTTGGAATATATACTCGCTTCATATCGCCCACGTGCTCGAGTCGTGCTTTCTTGTTCATTGAAATTGTGGCGTGTTGTGGCTTACAAGCAGAGTACCCACCCTATGGTTGATCTTGTTCCAAGCATGCAAAACGTTCTTCTGATGCATGCCTTTATTTGGGTGGTATATAGGCAAGTGACAGCTCTGCATACGCAAAAAATATATCCTGAGTTACGTGCATGAAGCAAAAACATACCTACTCCTTATAATTCAAAACACTTCACTGCACTGGAAAACATGGGGACAGGAATACTGTACTGTAAATGGTGGAGACTTGTAATACCTTCCCCCACCTGGATAGCGGTACAACACGGTACACATTTACATCGAGAAATTTTGTCCCTCCTCCCAGCTCCTCAAGACCACCGACGAAGATATAACACCCCTATACATGAATTGGGGTCGTGCTGATCCTCTGTAGCAAGTCTGGATGTAATTGGCCCAAAACTGTAGGAGTAGTAGTGCAACAAATAACCAAACACCAGTCTGTGAATTATAGTATGGATTAATAAGAATGCCGATGTAAACTGTACAAGACCGTATTACAGGTCGCTTCTCACTGTGCTGATTCTCCATCTAAAGAACAAACATGAGCAGACAGAATTGGTGCTCTCTTTCCCATCTTCTTTTTACTTTCTTTGCATGAACCGAAAAGAAACGTGACTTCTCCATTTTGAGATAAAAGGTCCAGTGCAATTGTCTGCACAGCCACAAAATGGTTACACATTTACAATTAGAATGGCACTTGGTAAAATGCGTACCTCCGCATCTGCACCTTAACCAAAATCAAATCTGCTTGTTTTTGTCACCTGCCCAACTCGCCCACCAAGTTTTGTCATATCTCATTCACGACGTTGTTGAAATATGCTTTTCTCATTTTTGGCCTGATCTCTCAATTGTGAGGAATCACTGAAAAATTATCGTATTCAGATCTAGATTTGGATATTCACTAAAATCTACTAAATTCGTCCATGACACGCACTGAACCTGTCCACCAAATTTCATCTGAATCCATCAATAAACTTTGGAGATATCTTGCTCATAGACAGACATAGGTCGACCTTTGGTGGCAGAGGTAAAGATAATGGTGGATGATTGAGAATATTTTTTTCTTTGTGTACAGAGTCGAGGCTTGTGGAAGAGCAAGAACACTGAACATACGAGGTGTGTTCAAAAAGTATCCAACCTTAATTTTTCGTGCGTAAACACATGAAGCTAGGGAGGCGTGGTTTGGTGCACGTATGTAGGCGATCCTAATTCGTATGCGTGAATATTTTCCTGCCTGCAGAAGCTGTCAGTCGCCGACAGACTGCAGATGAGTGAGGAAGTGTAAGTGAGCGCCGTCGGATTTTCGTTTTTGACAAAATGATGGAAAAACTTGAACAACGCTACTGCATCAAATTTTGTGTAAAGCTTGGCGATTCCCAAGTGGAAACGATCCACAAGATTCAACAGGCCTTCGGGAACGAAGCAATGGGCACCACACAGATAATAGAGTAGTACAACCGCTTCAAAGATGGTTGCACTTCAGTGGAAAGTGAAGCACGTTCTGGTAGGCCCTCAACATCCCGAAATGAGATCGTCATTGACCAAGTGAGGACCCTGCTGATGCAGGATCATCGAATCACGATCAGAGAACTTGCAGACGAGGCGGGCGTCAACATTGGATCCGTTCATTCCATTGTGACTGATGATTTGGGCTTAAGGAGAATCTCAGCGAAGTTCATGCCAAAGCTGCTAACGATCGAGCAGAAGCAACTCCGTTTGGAGATCGCACAGGACATGCTGGAGACTGTGAACAGCGATCCCAACTTCTTCAACACAGTGATCACTGGCAATGAGACCTGTGTTTATGGGTACGACCCAGAAACCAAGTTCCAGTCATCACAATGGAAGCATCCAACATCCCCGAGGCCAAAAAAAAGCAAGGAAGGTCCGCAGCAATGTCAAAGTCATGCTGACCGTCTTCTTTGACTCCAGTGGCGTGGTTCATCACGAGTACGCATCACACTGCACAACCATCACCAAAGAGTACTACCAAGAGGTACTGCGTCGCATTCGTGACGCTGTGCGACGCAAACGGCCGGACCTGTCGGCAGCGGTCAATTGGCAGCTCCATCAGGATAACGCACCCGCCCATTCTTCACATTTGATGGAGTTTCCTGGCCAAACACAACACACCTGTGCTTCGTCAGGCTCCCTACTCTCCCGACATGGCTCCGTGTGACTTCTGGCTTTTCCCCAAGCTGAAATTGCCCCTAAAAGGGACCAGATTTCAGTCCAGTGAAGACATCATGCGGAATTCGACGGACCAGCTGCGCGCCATCCCAAAAGAGGCGTTCCAGCGCTGCTTCCGACAGTGGCAGAACCGTTGGGAGAAGTGTGTGGCAGCCCAAGGGGACTACTTTGAAGGAGATTAGTGTAAGTTTGTTGTATCTGGATAGGAGTATTTTTATGAACAAAAGTCGGATACTTTTTGAATACACCTCGTATCTAGATGCAACTGGACAAAAGGAATGGTAGATCTGGACGCAACAGGACACAAGAAACAGTGGAGGGGGGGGGTGGATGGGACATCAACAATGGAGTTTAAGGACAAAATAGAGGGATAGTTGAACAAACAATGGGTGTGGGGAGGATTGGGGGGCAAGAAAAGCCATGTGGGGAAGACAGGGTGGATACAGAAGGAAACTCTCAGGAAGGCAAAACTGGAAATTTGGAGGAAGGAGAGCTTGGGGAGTGGTAGGGGAGGAGAGGGTTAACAAGGGTTGAAAAGATGATGGTTTTGGATTTAGGATGATCTGAGATGATGGTGACCAGCTGTCTTCAAGAACTGGAGGGGAAAATGACATTGAAGAGTGTGGAAGTTTGTTCCATAGGTGTAAAAAAAAAAAGAAAAGAGGAACGAATGAGTGGAGGTGTGTTACGAGGATTGGATCAAACATTGCAGTTTTTAATGAAGTAGTTTGGAGTGTTACAACTGAACTGGTTCCATACTTATTTCTGCGCAACAACATGGCACAAGCTAACCATCGTGCAAGGTTCACGTGATAATATTTAACAAATTTATTGGAGTTCTGCAGAGTCGTTTCTGATTGGGTGGGTGAGGGAAGTTCATTGGACATGGTATATCTTGCCTTTCAGAAGGTATTTGATAAGGAACTCTGCAGGAGACAGCCAAGGTGAATGCTTCTGGAGTGGTTGGTCAGGTACTTCCTCACAAACAGACAAACGAACAAGAAAAATGTTCTGCATAGCATGATCCTTGCGAAATTCAAATAAACAATATGCTTTCCAGTTTTGATTGGTGAAGCAATATACAAATTCTGTTCAATATAGCAGAGTACCTCCTCCTCCTTCATGTGCAACACAAGGCTGTGGGCAGCACCATTGGCTGGGGGCACAGCTGTGCCACTACTGCAATGCCCCTGTTACCAGTACACTGACACTCATTTTGCTAACCTCAGAAGGATGACAAGCTGAGTCAACCCTACCTGGTTTCAATTCAACAGCCTGACGGGCTTCAACCCAAGACCCAAGGATCTTAAGCCAGCCACTTCAACCGTAAAGCCAACACCATGCTTCAGCAGAGTACCCAGCCTTTGGGTGGGTGGAGATTGCATATTACTAGCTGAAAAAAAGTACAGTCTGTGCAATGCAAGAAGATTCTATAGATATTTATGTGATGTGCATCCAAACTGGTCCAACAGGTCTAAAGGGTCTAGGGTGTAAAAGGTGTATCTGTGCAAAGGATCTTTTGGGTTTGATAAGGGTCTAAAGGTGAAAGAGGTCTCAAGGGGTCGAAAGATCTAGAGGGTATATTCCAAGAGCAGTAAGGGTCTAAAGGGGTCTAAGGAGTCTAATGGGTTAAAAGGTCTCAGGGTCAAGGGGTTAAAGTGATCCAAAGAGTGTAAAGGTCTAATTGGTGTCAAGGTCAAAAGGGTCTAAAGCAGTGTTTCTCAACCGGGGTTCTGCAAGAGGTCGCTTGGGGTTCCGCAAGAAACAGTAATAAATAGGCTAATGTATTTTTGAGAAGTTTTTGTTTGATTTAATATTCGTAATTTTACTATACACATACGGCATATTGTTGGAAACTCCTTGGTTATTATAATAGAGGCTTCAACCTCTTATATTATTTACAATTATAACAACCATAGGGAATGTATTTAACGATGTCTATATGGCGCCAGTGTGAAAACGCCCTCACTTGTTAGTGGACGTCCTGTACGTGGCGGATTCGTGTATCATTGAGTGACTGACTCAAGTATGGGATGCATGCACGGTGTCCATCTATCTTATCTGTGCTTCCTGTGTATATATATATATATATATATATATGTATATATATATATATACATATATATATATATATATATATGTATATATATTGCCTTCAGAAAGTATTCACACCCCTCAACTTTTGTCAAATTTTTGTTGTGTGAAAGCCTGAACTTGTGGATTAAATTTAACAAGTGCTTGTATGAAGTGTCTATATTGGTTTACCTCACTCGTGTTTGTATGAGGTGTCAATATTAGTTTACCTCACTGGTGTTTGTATGAGGTGTCTACATTAGTTTACCTTGTGTTTGCATGAGGTGTCCACATTAGTTTACCTCACTCGTGTTTGGATAAATTGTGAAAATTAGTTTACCTCACGAGTGTTTGCATGAAGTGTCGATATTTGTTTACCTCATGAACGTTTATATAAAGAGACTATATTAGTTCACCTCACGGATGTTTGTATGAAGTGTCTATATTTGTTTACCTCACGAATGTTTGTATAAAGAGACTATATCAGTTTACCTCATGAATGTTTGTACAAAGAGTTTATATTTGTTTACCTCACGAGTGTTTGTATAAAGAGTCTATTTAGTTGACCTCACGAGTGTTTGTATGAAGTGTCGATATTTGTTAACATCACGAATGTTTGTATAAACTGTCTATATTTGTTTACCTCATGAGTATTTATACAAAGAGTATATATTAGTTTATCTCACAAATGTTCGTACAGACTCGAAATTCGTTTATCTCACGAGTGTTTGAACAAAGAGTCTATATTCGTTCACCTCACGAGTGTTTGAATAAAGATTCTATATAAGTTCACCTCACGAGTGTTTGTAGAAAGAGTCTATATTTGTTTATCTCACGAATGTTTGGATAAAGAGTCTATATTTGTTTACCTCACGAGTGTTTGTATAAAGAGTCGATATTAGTTTACTTCACGAGTATTTGAAAAAAGGGTCTATATTAGTTTACTTCACGTGTGTTTGTATAAAGAGTCGATATGAGTTTTCCTCACGAGTATTTGTTGAAAGAGTCTATATTAGTTTACCTCATGAATGTTTGGAGAAAGAGTCTATATTTGTTTACCTCACGAGTGTTTGTATAAAGAGTCGAGAGTAGTTTACCTCACGAGTATTTGTATAAAGAGTCTATATTCGTTTATCTCACGAGTATTTGTATAAAGAGTCTGTATTAGTTTACCTCACGAGTGTTTCTATAAAGAGTCGAAATTAGTTTACCTCACGAGTGTTTGGATAAATTGTCTATATTAGTTTACCTCACTCTGGTTTGGACAAATTGTCCACATTAGTTTTCCTCACGAGTGTTTGTATAAAAGGTCTATATTAGTTTACCTCACGAGTGTTTGTATAAAGGGTCTATATTAGTTTACCTCACGAGTGTTTGTATAAAGTGTCTATATTAGTTTACCTCACGAATGCTTGTATGAAGTGTCGATATTTGTTTACCTCACGAATGTTTGTATAAAGAGTCTATATTAGTTTACCTCATGAGTGTTTCTATAAAGAGTCGAAATTAGTTTACCTCACGAGTGTTTGTATGAAGTGTCGATATTTGTTTACCTCACGAATGTTTGTACAAAGAGTCCAACTAAGTTTACATCAAGAATGTTTGTATAAAGTGTCTATATTAGTTTTCCTCACGAGTGTTTGTATAAAGTGTATATTGGTTTAAATCACGAATGTTTGTATGAAGTGTCTATATAAGTTTACCTCACGAATGTTTGTATGAAGAGTCGATATTAGTTTACCTCACGAGTGTTTGTATTAAGAGTCTATATTAGTTTACCTCACGAATTTTGTAGAAAGTGTCTATATTAGTTTACCTCATGAGTGTTGATATAAAGTGTCTATATTAGTTTACCTCACGAGTTTTGTATAAAGTGGATATCAGTTTACCTCATGAATGTTTGAATTACGAATCTATATTTGTTTACTTCACGAGTATTTGTTTCAAGAGTCTATATTCGTTTATCTCACGAGTGTTTGTATAAAGAATCCATATTATTTTACCTCATGAGTGTTTGTATAAAGTGTCTATATTGGTTGACCTCAGGAGTGTTTGTATAAAGAGTCTTTATTTGTTTACCTCACAAGTGTTTGTATAAAGTGGATATTAGTTTACCTCACGAATGTTTGTATAAAGTGTCTTTTTTGTTTACCTCATGAATGTTTGTACAACGAGTGTATATTAGTTTACCTCACGAATGTTTGAATGATGAGTCTAGATTAGTTTACCTCACTAGTGTTTGTATAAAGAGTCGATATTTGTTTACCTCACAAGTGTTTGAATAAAGAGTCTATATGAGTTGACCTCACGAGTGTTTGTTGACCGCACGAATGTTTGTATGAAGTGTCTCTATTGGTTTACCTCATGAATGTTTGTATAAAGTGTCAATATTTGTTTACCTCACGAGTGTTTGTATAAAGAATCTATATTCGTTTAACTCACGAGTGGTTGAAAAAGAGTCTATATGAGTTTACCTCACGAGTGTTTGTATAAAGAGTCTATAGTAGTTGACCTCACGAGTGTTTGTATAAAGAGTCTATTTGTTTACCTCAGGAGTGTTTGTATAAAGAGTCTATATTTGTTTACCTCATGAGTGTTTGTATAAAGAGTCTATAGTAGTTAACCTCACGAGTGTTTGTTGACCTCAGGAGTGTTTGTATAAAGAGTCTATATTTGTTTACCTCATGAGTGTTTGCATGAAGTGTCGATATTTGTTAACCTCACGAATGTTTGTATGAAGTGTCTATATTTGTTTACCTCACGAATGTTTGTATGAAGTGTCTATATTAATTTACCTCATGAATATTTGCATGAAGAGTTGATATCAGTTTACCTCACGAGTGTTTGTATCAAGAGTCTATATTTGTTTACCTCACGAGTGTTTGTATGAAGAGTTTTTATTAGTTTACCTCACGAGTGTTTGTATGAAGAGTCTACATTTGTTTTCCTCACGAGTGTTTGTATAAAGAGTCTATATTTGTTTATCTCACGAGTATTTGTATAAAGAGTCTATATTTGTTTTTCTCACAAGTGTTTGCTTCAAGAGTCGAAATTACTTTACCTCACGAGTGTTTTTATAAAGAGTCTTTATTATTTTACCTCAGGAGTGTTTGTATGAAGAGTCTACATTTGTTTACCTCACGAGTGTTTGTATAAAGTGTGTATATTAGTTTACCTCACGAATGTTTGTATGAAGTGTCTATATTTGTTTACCTCACGAATGTTTGTATAAAGTGTCTATATTTGTTTACTTTACAGCGTTCTTATAAAGAGTCTATATTTGTTTACCTCACGAGTGTTTGGATGAAGTGTGTATATTCGTTTCCCTCACGAATGTTTGTATAAAGTGTCTATATTAGTTTGTCTGAAGTGTCTAGGTTAGTTTACCTCACGAATGTATGTATGAAGAGTCTATATTAGTTTACCTCACGAGTGTTTGTATGAAGTGTCTATTTGTTTACCTCACGAGTGTTTGAATAAAGTCTATATTTATTTACCTCACGAGTATTTGTATAAAGAGTCTACATTAGTTTACCAAACCAGTGTTTGAAAAAGAGTCCATATTTGTTTATCTCACGAGTATTTGTTTATCTCACAAGTGTTTGTTTCAGGAGTCTATATTAGTTTACCTCACGAGTGTTTTTATGAAGAGTCTATATAATGTTACCTCATGAGTGTTTGTATAAAGTGTCGATATTAGTTTACCTCACGACTGTTTGCATGAAGTGTCTAGACTTGTTTCCCTCACGAATGTTTGTATGAAGTGTCTATATTAGTTTACCTCACGAATGTTTGTATAACGAGTCTATATTTGTTTACCTCACGAGTATTTGTTTCAAGAGTCTATATTCGTTTATCTCACGAGTGTTTGTATAAAGAGTCTATATTATTTTACCTCACGAGTGTTTGATTCAAGAGTCTATATTAGTTGACCTCACGAGTGTTTGTATAAAGTGTCTATATTTGTTTACCTCAGGAGTGTTTGTATAAAGTGTCTATATTTGTTTACCTCAGGAGTGTTTGTATAAAGAGTCTTTATTTGTTGACCTCACGAGTGTTTGTATAAAGTGGATATGAGTTTACCTCACGAATGTTTGTATAAAGTGTCTTTTTTTATTTTCCTCACGAATGTTTGTACAACGAGTCTATATTAGTTTACCTCACGAATGTTTGAATGATGATTCTATATTAGTTTACCTCACGAGTGTTTGTATAAATAGTCTAGATTAGTTTACCTCATGAGTGTTTGTATAAAGAGTCTATGGTAATTTACCTCACGAGTGTTTGGAAAAGAGTCGATATTTGTTTACCTCATGAATGTTTGTATGGTCTATATTAGTTTACCTCACGAGTATTTGTATGAAGTCTATATTTGCTTATCTCACGAGTGTTTGTATAAAGTGTCTTGATTAGTTTACCTCACGAGTGTTTGTATAAAGAGTCTATATTAGTTTACCTCACGAGTGTTTGAATAAAGAGTCTGTATTTGTTTACCTCACGAGTGTTTGTATGAAGTTTGTACATTAGTTTACCTCACGAATGTTTATATGAAGTGTCTATATTGGTTTACCTCACGAATGTTTGTATAAAGTGTCTGCATTGGTTTATCTCATGAATGTTTGCATGAAGTGTCAATATTTGTTTACCATACGAGTGTTTGTATACAGCATCCAAATTCGTTTACCTCACGAGTGTTTGTATAAAGAGTCTATATTTGTTTACCTCACGAGTGTTTGTTTGAACAGTCTTTATTATTTTACCTCACGAGTGTTTGTTTGAACAGTCTTTATTATTTTACCTCACGAGTGTTTGAATAAAGAGTCTATATGAGTTGACCTCACGAGTGTTTGTTGACCTCACGAATGTTTGTATGAAGTGTCTATATTTGCTGACCTCATGAGTATTTGTATAAAGAATCTATATTCGTTTAACTCACGAGTGTTTTGTATAAAGAGTCTATATTCGTTTACCTCTCGAGTGTTTGTATAAAGAGTCTAAATTTGTTTATCTCACGAGTGTTTGTATAAAGAGTCGCTATTTGTTTACCTCACGAGTGTTTCCATAAAGTGTGTATATTAGTTTACCTCATGAGTGTTTGCATCAAGAGTCTATATTTGTTTACCTCACGAGTGTTTGTATAAAGTGTGTATATTAGTTTACCTCGCGAATGTTTGTATGAAGTGTCTGCATTAGTTTACCTCACGAATGTTTGTATAAAGAGTCTATATTTGTTTATCTCACGAGTATTTGTATAAAGAGTCTATATTTGTTTACCTCATGAATGTTTGTATAAAGTGTCAATATTTGTTTACCTCACGAGTGTTTGTATAAAATGTCTATATTTGTTTACGTCACGAGTATTTGTATCAAGAGTCTATATTCGTTTACCTCACGAGTGTTTGTATAAAGAGTCTATATTAGTTTACCTCACTCGTGTTTGGATAAATTGTCAAGATAAGTTTACCTTACTCATGTTTGGATAAATTGTCTAGATTAGTTTACCTCACGAGTGTTTGCATAAAGAGTCTATATTAGTTTACCTCACGAGTGTTTGTATAAAGAGTCTATATGAGTTTTCCTCACGAGTATTTGTATAAAGGGTTTATATTCGTTTATCTCACGAGTATTTGTAGAAAGAGTCGAAATTAGTTTCCCTCATGAATGTTTGTATGAAGAGTCTACATTTGTTTCCCTCACGAGTGTTTGAATAAAGAGTCTATAGTAGTTTCCCTCACGAGTATTTGTATAAAGAGTCTATATTTGTTTATCTCACAAGTGTTTGTTTCAAGAGTCTATATTAGTTTACCTCACGAGTGTTTTTATTAAGAGTCAATATTATTTTCCTCATGAGTGTTTGTATAAAGAGTCTATATTTGTTAACCTCACGAGTGTTTGTTTACCTCAGGAGTGTTTGTATAAAGAGGCGATATTTGTTTACCTCACGAGTGTTTGTATAAAGTGTCTATATTTGTTTACCTCACGAATGTTTGTATCAAGAGTCTATATTAGTTTCACTCACGAATGTTTGTATGAAGTTTCGATATTGGTTTACCTCACGAATGTTTGTATTATGTATCTATATTCGTTTACCTCACGAATGTTTGTGTGAAGTGTCTATATTAGTTTACCTCACGAGTGTTTGTGTGAAGTGTCTATATTAGTTTACCTCACGAGTGTTTGTATAAAGAGTCTATATTTGTTTCGATCACAAGTGTTTGTATAAAGAGTCGATATTTGTTTCCCTCACGAATGTTTGTATAAAGTGTCTATATTGGTTTACCTCACGAATGTTTGTATAAAGAGTCTTTGATAGTTTACCTCACGAGTGTTTATATTTCGAGTCTTTATCAGTTTATCTCACGAGTGTTTGTATAAGGAATCTATATGAGTTGACCTCACGAGTGTTTGTATAAAGAGTCTATATTTGTTTACCTCACGAGTGTTTGAAAAAGTGTCTAAATTAGTTAACCTCACGAATGTTTGTATAAATTGTCTATATTCGTTTCCCTCACAAATTTTTGTATAAAGTGTCTATATTAGTTCACCTCACGAGTGTTTGTATAAAGAGTCTAGGTTTGTTTACCTCACGAGTATTTGCATAAAATGTCTATATTTGTTTACCTCACGAGTGTTTGGATAAAGAGTCAAGATTAGTTTACCTCACGAGTATTTGTATAAAGTGTGTATATTAGTTTTCCTCACGAATGTTTGTATACAGAATCTATATTAGTTTACCTCACGAATGTTTGTATAAAGTGTCTATTTTGGTTTACCTCATGAATGTTTGAATAAAGTGTCAATATTTGTTTACCTCACGAGTGTTTGTATAAAATGTCTATATTTGTTTACCTCACGAGTGTTTGGATAAAGAGTCAAGATTAGTTTACCTCACGAGTATTTGTATAAAGAGTCTATATTCGTTTATCTCACGAGTATTTGTCTAAAGAGTCTATATTAGTTTACCTCACTAGTGTTTGAATGAAGAGTCTATATTTGTTTACCTCACGAGTGTTTGTATAAAGTTTGTAGATTAAGGCCCGGTCACACCTTGACGTTTTAGCCAACGTATGCCGATTTTTGAATTTTTTTTTCTAAAACGCTGGCACACGTTGAATACGTTATGGGTAAGTTTTGATAACATTGAGAGCACGCTGAAAAACACTGCCATACGTCGTTGTACGTTGGCTTTAAACGTTGTACTTTTTGGTTGTCCTCAAATTTTTTCATGCTTGAAATTTCACGACGTATGCCGGCGTATGACTCACACGTTCTGCTACACTGGCCACAAGTTGTATGCACGGTCTGCGATCGTTGACAGACGTCAACACATGCTACTTGTAAGTTAATCATAAGTTGAGACACGCCGAGGTAATGTTTAGCGTAACTGAAACTTATTTCTAACCTATGATTAACGTGTTGTTGGAACGTTACGCGATCGTTGCCACACATCGACAAACGTTACTTTTAAGTTACTCATAGGCTGAAAGACGTCGGTATAATGGATCGTCCTTGCGTCAGCGTCCACGGCCACGGCCAGGACACTTATTTGCAGCATTCTTCAAACTTTTCTTCGGCATGACGAGAATGTTCACACTTCGATGTCGAGCTTGGCTATGATTCCAATTGTCCATCGGCAGCGTCTATTTAAAATAGTCGAGTTTGAGCGTTTTAACACGTTCAGAAAAACGCTTCAAATTTCCAAACCCCAACGTCAAAAAACAAAGGCGAGTGACAGCAATTTAAATCGTTCATTGTAAACAATGAAAATAGCTGAGTGGTACCGTTTAAAAGTCGTTGAGTGTAAAAAAAAAAATCCAATTGTTGAGCGCAAGCATCTACTTTCAATGGTGGAGTTTGAGCGATTTTGCACGTTCAATAGAAACGATTAAAATTTCCGAGCGCCAGCGTCAAAAAACAAAGGTGAGTGACAGCAATTTAAATCGTTCATTGTAAACAATGAAAATAGCTGAGTGGTACCGTTTAAAAGTCGTTGAGTGTAAGAAAAATCCAATTGTTGAGCGCAAGCGTCTACTTTCAATAGTGGAGATGCAGCAATTTAAATCGTTGAGTGGCAGCCTATGAATAGCAAACCCTACGTCACCGGCAAAGATAAACTGCCGCACGATATGGATAAGTTAGGCTATCGTTGGGCATAGTTTGTGAACGCCGGCTTCACGATAATTATTCGTTGGTATATCGTATCTATAAGTAATCAAAGCGCTCTATGCACATTATTAGTTCATTGTGCATTTGTCCAACCCGTTATGAATAGACCTAAATCGTAAAAACAAGCTATAGCTCATTGTTGAAAAAGCCCCATAAAAATTAGCCGCGAAGAACTTCGAACAATGGTGAAAAGATGTCTCCTACCCGTGGACACGCGGACGCAAGGACGATCCATCATAACCCACACCCTCCCCCTCACACTCACCTACTACTGCCAACATGAACAAACTACCACTAATACTAATACTGATACTGATACTGTTACTGCTGACATGGACATCAACTCAAAAAGGACTCGAAAACACTGTTGGGTTCCCCTTTTATGAGCAGCATTTTTATATACCAATTCCCAAAACCGCTGGGAACAAGTCTTTATATGGCAGTTGTAAGCTAGAAACACGTTAATTTTTTTTTTTTTGTCGACCGGAAGATGCCATTGGAATACTTCTACATACGTCGATGTGTGTTGGGACTACGTAAAGAATTGGTTCAAAGCACGTCAAACATAAGTTAGAAATAAGTTTCGCGTAAAAAAGACATTACCGCGACGTGTTTCGACTTATGAGTAGCTTATAAGTAGCCTTTGTGGACGTGTGTAAGCGTCCACATATTGTGTGTAAAACTTTTTTTTTTTTTTTTTTTTTTTTTTTTTGTATACCTTGGTCGAGGCTCGTATGAGAGCTAACACACAACTCACAGCAAGGAGGCATGAGACAAGAGGGGTGGGAGTGGAAGGGACAAAACATTGGGGAACAGACACAGGTGAACTGTGGAAGGGAGAGGGATGGGGATGGGACGGGGAACATGGCGAGGAGAAGATGGACATTACAGGGACTTTCAGGAAGGAAAGCAGGAGAATTGAAGGAAGTGGGCTTGGGTGGATTATCGGGGGTAGAAAAGATCGAGGATTTGGATGGGGGAAGATAAGAGGTGGTGGTGAACAGCTGTTTTGAAAGCCTGGAGGGAAGAATGGGAAAGAATAGAGTGAGGAAGTTTATTCCAAAGGCGGGAAAAAAGAGGAATGAAAGAGTGAAGATGAGCAGTGATTCGTGATTTTGGTAGTTTTACCAGAAGGGGGTTGTTGGCGGACCTTGAGCGCCCTGTGGAAATGTGGTTGGGACAAATCGCAGAGAGAGCAGGGGGGCAAGGCTGGAGAGGAGTCGGTAGAAGACAGAAAGACCACCGACCAACCTGCGGTGATTGAGTGAGAGGCCCAAAGACTCAGCTTCATTGCGGGAGATGCCAATGATCTTAAAAGCCCTGGTTTCGACAGCGTGAAGTCGAGAAAGGTGGGAGGCAGGAGCACCAGCCCAGAGGGGAGAGCAGTACTCCATCAGGCTACGGACAAAAGCTTTGTAAGTAGTCAGGAGCTCAAGAGGGCCGAGGAAGGACTTTGCACGACGGAGGATTCCCAGTCGGCGACTGGCTTTTGAGGCAAGGTTGGAAATGTGACTTTCCCAGGAAAGGTCATGGCAGATAGTGAGACCCAGAAGCTTGAAAGAAAAGACTTCTTCCAGAGGATTGTTGAGAAAGTGGATGGGGGGTTTTGTAAATGGTCCTTTCGAAGAGACATAGTGAGAGTGTGAGATTTGTGTGGATTGAAAGACATGTTCCACGTGTTGGACCAGTTTGTGATTTTATCCAGATCTGCAGTGAGCGAAGAAGCTGCTGCTTGCCGGTCTGAGGGATGACAGATGGTACGGCAGAGGGTGGAGTCGTCGGCAAAGAGAAATAGAGGATTTTCCAGAGAGTCCGAGAGATCATTGATGAAAACCAGAAAAAGAACAGGGCCCAGAACGCTACCTTGAGGAACTCCAGCCTGCACAGGAAGAGGGGATGAAAGAACTCCATTTAGGGCCACACGTTGACTGCGACAGGAGAGGAAGTCTGCGAGCCATGAGTGGAGATGGCCTTGAATACCATGGGAAGAGAGTTTGGTGAGTCGGGCAGGGTGCCAGACTGTGTCAAAAGCACGTGATATGTCCAGGGATACGGCTCGGATTTCCTGTCTGGCATTGAGGACCTCCATCCATTGATGGGAGAGCAGTAGCAGCATATCCAGGGTAGAGTGACCTGGTCTGAAACCAAATTGATGATTGGAAATCAAGCCATTGGAGAAGAGGAAGGATTTCATGTCTGAAGCAATGATGGATTCCATAACCTTGCTGATGATTGGGAGAAGGCTGATTGGTCTGTAGTTACAGGGATCTGTTTTAGCACCTTTTTTATGCAGGGCAGTGATGTTAGCAGATTTCCAAGCAGATGGCAGATGACCTTGGGAAAATGAGAGGGTGAATAGAACAGAGAGAGGGTGAGCAAGAGCAGAAGAGCAGGCTTTGAGGACACGTGGGCTGATGCCGTCTGGACCGGTTGCAGAATCTGACTCGAGGTTTGAAAGCAAGCTCTCCACCTTGTCAGGAGAAAAGGATACAGAGTCCAGGGACAGTTGGGTGCGACTGGGTAAAGTGGGTAGAGATAGTGATGGGTTTAGGACACAAGATTTAGCTGCAAACACCGAGTTTAGACATTCAGCTTTATCACGTGTGGAATCAGCAGTGCGGCCATTTGAGGTAAGGGAGGGGATGGAGGGGGAACATACACCAGAAACAGATTTGATTAAACGCCACCAGGATTTTGAGGAGGGAGAGAGGTTTGAGAGTTCAGACTTGAGATGAGAAAGATGTTGTTTTCTGGCTCTCCTGAGGGTAGATACACACTTGTTCCGAGCTTTGTGGAAAGAACTGAGATTGCCCTCAGTTGGGTTTGCTTTCCATGAGGCAAAGGCAAGTTGTTTCAGGACAACTGCCTCACCACAAGCTTCAGTAAACCAAGGGCGGGAGGAAGGGTAAGACAACTGAACACGAGAGGGGATAAATCTGTGCATGAGGGAGAGCAAGTTTCTTTGAAAGAATTCCCAGGATGAGTTGATGTTTGAGAAAGTAGTGATAGGAGACCAGTCTGTAAGTTTGATGGCTGCTCGGAGACCCTGCCAGTCGGCTTGAGTGAAATGCCAGACTCGACGGCGGTGAGGTGGTTATCTGATGACAGCCAGAGAGATGTCCACTTTAACAAGGACGTGGTCAGAAGAACCAATTGGAGCGAAGGAAGAGCAGCAGATATTGTCAGGGAAATTTGTCAAAATCAGATCCAGAAGAGATGGAGTACCATTGGTTGAGATCCGGGTCGGGAAGTTGACCGATTGAGTCAGTCCCAATGAGTCACAGAAAGCTTTTGCTGATGTCCCATGGCAGGTGAGAGAGGTACCCACACCTAGCCAACTGGCGTGATGACAATTGAAGTCGCCACATAAGAGGAAGAGAGAGTTTGGATGAGAAGATAGAAGATGGTCCATGTTTTCGGAGAGTGAGGTGTAGATGGAGTCATCACTGTTCGGTGGACGGTACAGTACACATATAAACATGAGGTGGGAGTGGAGGGGAAGCCGAAGCCAGAGGTATTCCTGGGGGTGTGGGGGAGTGAGAGCAGTGCAGGGAGAGTGAGGAATAGAGTCTTTGATGAAGAGAGCAACACCTCCACCAGGACGAGGCTCAGGTCTGTCATACCGTAAGAGGGAGTAACCAGGGAGTGATACTTGGGATGAACTTATCCCCATCGCATGCTGAACGTGTGTCATACGCCGAGTACGTCGTAAAATTTTGAACATGTTTAAAATTTCTTGACGTACTCTACTTACTACGAGGTATGATAGCGTACTTTAGTGTTCTACTCACGTATACCAAACTTACTCGTACCGTATTTGACGTGCCCCAACGTTTTAGACACATTTTTCTTAGGTCGGCATACGCTGGCAAGATCGCCAAGGTGTGACCGCGATGTTGACACTTCCATTTCTACGGCAGTTATGATTCGAATCGTTGTACGTCAGCCTTTTAATAGGCTACGTCACGACATCGTCGGCGATGCGTGCAACGCGCTATGCCTAAGTTAGACTATCGTTGGGCATCGGTTGTGTAGGCCGACAACAGGTTCAGCATTTGTTGGTATAAGTTATCTATAACACAACGAAACGTTCTGTGTCCATTACCAATGCGTTATACATAAGACCAAGTCGCTATGAATACGTCTGAATCTTTAAAAAAAAACATCAAAAGTTCAACGTAAGCCAGCGTTTTACATACATTTTAATACGTCGCCATCGCTGGCTAAAACGTCAAGGTGTGACCGGGCCTTTAGTTTACCTCACGAATTTTGTGTGAAGTGTTGATATTGGTTTCCCTCAGGAATGTTTGTATAAAGTGTCTACATTGGTTGACCTCATGAATGTTTGTATAAAGTGTCAATATTTGTTTACCTCATGAGTGTTTGTATACAGAATCCATATTAGTTTTCCTCACGAGTGTTTGTAGAAAGAGTCTATATTTGTTTACCTCACGAGTGTTTGTAAGAAGAGTCTTTATTATTTTACCTCACGAGTGTTTGAATAAAGAGTTGACCTCACGAGTATTTGTATAAAGTGTCTATATTCGTTTATCTCATATCTCGACTATCTCATATCTCGACTATATAAGTTGACCTCACGAGTGTTTGTTGACCTCACGAATGTTTGTCTGAAGTGTCTATATTTGTTTACCTCACGAGTGTTTGTATAAAGTGTGTATATTGGTTTACCTCACGAATGTTTGTGTAAAGAGTATATTAGTTTACCTCACGAGTGTTTGTATAAAGTGTCTATTGGTTTTTATCACGAGTGTTTGTATAAAGAGTCTATATTTGTTTCCCTCACGAATGTTTGTATAAAGAGTCTTTCATAGTTTACCTCACGAGTATTTGTATAAAGTGTCTATATTCGTTTATCTCACGAGTATTTGTATAAAGAGTCTATATTTGTTAACCTCACGAGTGTTTGTTTACCTCAGGAGTGGTTGTATAAAGAGTCGATATTTGTTTTCCTTACGAATGTTTGTATGAAGTGTCTATATTTGTTTACCTCACGAATGTTTGTATGAAGTGTCTATATTTGTTTACCTCACGAATGTTTGTATGAAGTGTCTATATTTGTTTACCTCACGAATGTTTGTATAAAGAGTCTATATTAGTTTACCTCACGAATGTTTGTATGAAGTTTCTATATTGGTTTACCTCACGAGTGTTTGTATAAAGAGTCTATATTTGTTTCCCTCACGAATGTTTGGGTAAAATGTCTATATTGGTTTACCTCACGAGTGTTTGTATAAAGAGTCTATATTTGTTTACCTCACGAGTGTTTGAAAAAAGTGTCGATATTGGTTTCTATCACGAGTGTTTGTATAAAGAGTCTATATTTGTTTCCCTCACGAATGTTTGTATAAAGTGTCTATATTGGTTTACCTCACGAATGTTTGTATAAAGAGTCTTTCATAGTTTACCTCACGAGTGTTTATATATAGAGTCTATATCAGTTTATCTCATGAGTGTTTGTATAAGGAGTCTATATTAGTTGACCTCACGAGTGTTTGTATAAAGAGTCTATATTTGTTTACCTCACGAGTGTTTGAAAAAGTGTCTAAATTAGTTAACCTCACGAATGTTTGTATAAATTGTCTATATTCGTTTCCCTCATGAATTTTTTTATAAAGTGTCTATATTAGTTGACCTCACGAGTGTTTGTTTACCTCAGGAGTGTTTGTATAAAGAGTCTAGGTTTGTTTACCTCACGAGTGTTTGTACAAAGTGTGTATATTAGTTTTCCTCACGAATGTTTGTATACAAAATCTATATTAGTTTACCTCACGAATGTTTGTATAAAGTGTCTATTTTGGTTTACCTCATGAATGTTTGTATAAAGTGTCAATATTTGTTTACCTCACGAGTGTTTGTATAAAATGTCTATATTTGTTTACCTCACGAGTGTTTGGATAAAGAGTCAAGATTAGTTTACCTCACGAGTATTTGTATAAAGAGTCTATATTCGTTTATCTCACGAGTATTTGTCTAAAGAGTCTATATTAGTTTACCTCACTAGTGTTTGAATGAAGAGTCTATATTTGTTTACCTCACGAGTGTTTGTATAAAGTTTGTAGATTAGTTTACCTCACATATTTTGTGTGAAGTGTCGATATTGGTTTCCCTCAGGAATGTTTGTATAAAGTGTCTACATTGGTTGACCTCATGAATGTTTGTATAAAGTGTCAATATTTGTTTACCTCATGAGTGTTTGTAGAAAGAGTCTATATTTTTTTACCTCACGAGTGTTTGTATAAAGTGTGTATATTAGTTTACCTCACGAATGTTTGTGTAAAGAGTCTATATTAGTTTACCTCACGAGTGTTTGTATAAAGTGTCTATTGGTTTCTATCACGAGTGTTTGTATGAAGAGTCTATATTTGTTTCCCTCACGAATGTTTGTATAAAGAGTCTTTCATAGTTTACCTCACGAGTATTTGTATAAAGTGTCTATATTCGTTTATCTCACAAGTATTTGTATAAAGAGTCTATATTTGTTGTCTTTGGGGGCGCCCTTGTCTTTGGGGGTAGCCTTTTCTTTTCTTTTGAATGAATGTTGGTGGCGCCGTGTCCTGTAAGAAAAACTGGTTAAGTGTTTGTATATTATTACATAATAGTCAGTCGTAGTGTTTTTGCCTTGCTCGTGTCTTTGTCCCCGTCCCGTGCATGATTGCTTTGGCTGTACATACGTGCATACGTGATAATTGAAATAAATGTGCTTGGTTAAATGTACCCCGTTCGTTGCGTCCTCCTTTCTCCCCATTGAAATGCCATCTTGCATTGCGGAATAGTTGGGTTGTTAAATACCCGTTAAATAGAATCGGATCCGGCGAGATCGGGCGATAATACCCACTCGGGTATCACTGCAGAACGGAACGGACCACTTGAGCGGTTCGTGTCCAAGCCAACCTGCGCCGAGGTATGGTCTCCCGGTAGGCTACCCGCGCAGGTACTTAGGTATATCGATATTCGGCGATTGACCCTATTTTGCGCGGGTAGAAAATTGGCGAAGCCGTGGTGGGGTTGAAGACCCACCCGTGACAGGGTTCCGGCATTATTCCGGAAGGTCACGACTGAATTGTCCGTCCGGTGGGCGACGCGGCTGCTAATATGGAAACGCGGTCGATCGCACGCCGGTGGGCATGAATTCATAACTATATATATATATATATATATATATATATATATATATATATATATATATATATATATATATATATATATATATATATATATATATATATATATATATATATATATATATCTTCTTCTTTCGGCTGCTCCCTTTAGGGGTCGCCACAGCGGATCATCCGTTATGATCCGCATAATGATTTGGCACAGGTTTTACGCCGGATGCCCTTCCTGACGCAACCCTGGTTGCCTCTTACGACACAGGGATTATACATATATATATATATATATATATATATATATATAAAAATATATACACACACACACACAACCATTCAAAAGTTTGGACACACCTACTCATTCAAGGGTTTTTCTTTATTTTTACTATTTTCTACATTGTAGAGTAATAGTGAAGACATTAAAACTATGAAATAACCCAAAAAGTGTTAAACAAATCAAAATGTATTTTATATTTGAGATTCTTCAAAGTAGCCCCCCTTTGCCTTGACGACAGCTTTTCACACTCATGGCATTCTCTCAACCAGCTTCATGAGGTAGTCACCTGGAATGCTTTTCCATTAACAGGTGTGCCTTGTTGAAAGTTAATTTGTAGAATTTCTTTCCTTCTTAATGCGTTTGAGTCAATCAGTTGTGTTGTGACAAGGTCTGGTTGGAATACAGTGAATAGCCCAATTTGGTAAAAGACCATTATTTTGTCTGCACTGTAGTATTCCAAATAATGGTGAGAAACAACAGTCCATCATTGCTTTAAGACATGGTCAGTCAATCCTGAAAATTTCAAGAACTTTTAAAGTTTCTTCAAGTACAGTCGCAAAAACCATCGAGCGCTCTGATGAAACTGGCTCTCATGAGGACCGCCACAGGAAAGGAAGACCCAGAGTTACCTCTACTGCAGAGGATAAGTTTATTCGAGGTACCAGCCTCAGAAATCGTCAATGAACTGAATCTTAGATTGCAGCCCAAGTAAATGCTTCACAGAGTTCAAGTAACAGACACATCTCAACATCAACTGTTCAGAGGAGACTGCATGAATCAGGCCTTAATGATTAAATTGCTGCAAAGAAACCACTACTGAAGGAGAGCAAGAAGACGAAGAGACTTGCTTGGGCCAAGAAACATGAGTAATGAACATTAGACTGGTGGAAATCTGTCCTTTGGTCTGATGAGTCTAAATTTGAGATTTTTATTTCCAACCGCCATGTTTTTGTGGAATGCAGAGAAGGTGAACGGATGATCTCTGCATGTGTGGTTCCCACCGTGAAGCATAGAGGAGAAGGTGTGATGGTGTAGGTGTGCTTTGCTGGTGACACTGTTGGCGTTTTTTAAATAATTCAAGGCACACTTAACCAGCATGGCTACCACAGCATTCTGCAGCGATACACCATCCCATTTGGTTTGTGCTTAGTGGGACCATCATTTGTTTTTCAACAGGACAATGACCCAAAACACCTCCAGGATGTGTAACGGATATTTGGCCAAGAAGGAGAGTGATGGAGTGTTGCATCAGATGACCTGGCCTCCACAATCACCCGACCTAAACCCAATTGAGATGGACCACAGAGTGAAGGAAAAGCAACCAACAAGTGCTCAGCATATGTGGGAACTCCTTCAAGACTGTTAGATAAGCATTCCAGGTGACTACCTCATGAAGCTGGTTGAGAGAATGCCAAGAGTATGCAAAGCTGTCATCAAGGCAAAGGGTGGCAACTTTGAAAAATCTAAAATGTATCATTGCCCTCCATGTATCAATGCTCTTACATATATATATATATATATATATATATATATATATATATATATATATATATATATATATGTATACACACACATGATATCAATGTGCCCTTTCCATCACTCTTTCTACTTCCCTCATACCACCATTTATATGCAGTGTTTATATGTTTGTTTGTTTTCTCACAAAAGTCTACTCTACCTACCCTCCCCTTCTTTCTCGAAGGAAAATAAACAAATGAGAAAACTTCAGTCCTTGTGCTATCAAATTGTAAAGTGTGGTTGTCCGTCTCGAGAGGAATGTTTGCAGAGATAGCGTGCACATTTTCTCTTCAGGGTTGCTGTGTTTGATTATTTGAGGGAACCATCTTGGCCACTACTTGACCATATACTCTGTGGAGTCATTGTCATGCATACCTGTATTGTTGTATTCAAGTATTGGAGTAGAAATGTGTCTCTTCTCATACTGGGTGGTGACATCTCATTTTTTAAAATTCATCATTATAAATATGAAGATAGTTTAGTTTTCAATCACAAGCTCAAGGAGAAGAAATGTTGTCACTCATGTCTGCCTATTCTTTTATTTCCTTGGACTGTATTTCATAAACACAATAAGATATTTTAAGCCCTTTATAAACGATCCTCTGCCCGTCCCCCCAATCCCCACAAATAAAGGGCAATTTAAGGAGGAAGCATTTTTTCAGATCAGGCTAGCCTGAAGGGCAGTGATAAGGTTTAAACTGGAAGTTAGCAGCAAGTGAGTGTGCATTGTGTTTACCCTCGCTTATACTGTATATCCTGCATCATTCTGAAATAAGTAATTTGGGGGCTGTCTGTCTGTCTACCCACTGTACATTCGATCATTACTTATGCAATCTCAACCAAACTTGCTAAGGGAATGAGGGGTCACACGGCAGAGGTTGTAGCGACTTTGTTTGCCCCCATTTCCAAGAGGTTTTCTGCATTGGATGAACTCTGTGTTAAGGTGTATAAAGAGCTTCTTGTGACGTTTCCTGGGGCACACCTACTGGAAGTAATTTTTTATGATTATAACCACAAACGATTCAATCAATTCTGTCCTTCGTATGATTAGTGTTGAACAACAACAACGACTGTTAAAAAAAATCTAAACTGAAAGAAATTTGGAGGAAACCTGATGTCCTTGAGACAGTCGATGCTCATCACATCCCCGACAGACAAATGGATCCGAGCCATCTCGACGTGCAAGGCCTCTAGATGATAGGCTGCTGGCTTGGTCACAATGATGTTTCGCTCATAAAGGTGCTTAAATGAGTCTTTATGCATGAATGATGTATCCCATGGCCTGCCTGATTTTTTTTTATTTTTTATTGTTATTTTTTTTTCTGGCCATTTGATTATATGTGAACTGCACAGGGATTGTTCATAACTTGTATCTTGGGACCTCATATGTGATTGATCCAGGCCATGGCTTCAAGTGTGATGTGCGATATTTCCCCGACACCCTTACGGCTCAATTGTGACCTTCATTCGATGCATAACCCTATTCCTAATAGTCGCAAGCGTTGTTGACCACTCGCCTGAGGGAAATTTGAAAAAAATTGGATGTACTTACACATGGGTGGTGTATAGTCCAAGAGTCGCTGATCTGTACACTAACCGGAAGTATGATATATTACAAGCTATATCCAGTTGTCAAGTCAGGGCTGACTTCTGATGATATTCATGATCAGGTTTCTCCAAACATCCCGATCCTGCACTGCTTTCCATAGCTCTTGCAGGGATAGCTTGGTTATAGCCTTCACCACATTCATCATGCACATACAAGGTCTGCCTCTTCCTCTTCTCCATCAACCACAACCAGCATGGTTGACCTTTCCAGACTTTCGTTTTCTGCACCCAGCAAGCATGATGTGTCCAAAGTATGACAGTTTCTGTTTTATCATCAACGCTTCTAATGTACTTGGTGGTCTAATTTCATCAAGCACCGATTCATTTGTTCTTATTGCATTCCATTGAATTTTAAACATTTGTCTCCAACACCACATTTCAAAACAGTCAATCTCATTCCTTCCTTTCTTTTTCACTGTCCATGATTCACATCCATCCATGCATTGCAACTGGAAATACCAGATCATTCACCAGCCTACTCTGGGTTTGTTTTGTCACATCTTTGTGTTTCCACATCTTTGTCGATCCTGACATTGCCGATTCAATTTTGGTGACGATCTGGATCCGACTACTAGAATCTTTAAAGTGATTCTTCACCATTGAGAGATTAGGGCCAAAAACGATATGTTACTGTATGGCATGATATTTCAAAAATGTATTGGGCCCGATATGTTCTCATGGATCAGGCATTACGTGGCGGAGGTATGCGCTCTACCGAGTAGGATCTCTCATGGGTCAAGTGCCCTTCTAGTTTATTCATGGTTTCATCTCCCAGTCTATTAATTTCTCCTCCACATTCCTCCACTCACTTCAATCTCAGAACCAAGTAATATGAAGCTTTCCACTCTTTCCACATGACCCTCTCTCAATTGATCAGCATCTCAAGGAGATGGGGATGGGCCAGGCATCTGCCTGGGGGATGGCCAGACCGAGGCCCCAGGAGTACTGGCGGAAAGTGGACGCAGTGATGCGCTGCTCTGGCGCATGCTCCCATACCTGGCGTGACCTGACCTCTCCCAATCTAAATACATGTATCTTCTCAGTTGATAAGCTTTTCATTTTTTTTTAGGTTTCAAGAAAGATTCAGCTTTTCCACTTTCCTTCTTCACTGTCTGCAGCAGTCCCATAAATTCCTCTTTACTTTCTGCCATCTGAGCGGTATCATCAGCATTCCTTAGGTTGTTGATACGTCTTCCTCCGATCTTGACTCCAACCTCCATGTCATCCAAATTAGATTTTTCGTCAAAATCATTTATAACCCCAAATTAATTGGTCATTTCTGTCCAATGATAACAGCATAGTGAGGAAGGCGTAATAATAATAATAATAATAACATTCATTATACAATAATGGAGCTATGGCGTATGTGTTTATGTATGTATCTACTACTCTGAGAGGATTTGACCGAGGAAGCCGAAACTTTCAGGGATTAAGAAGGCCACCATGAAGTTGTGTCTTTGCAAGTTTCGTTTGATTCCATCAAATTTTGAAAAATATATTTCTTCACATTTCTTGGCATTTCCTTCCTTTGCGGATTGGGGTGAGGTGCAAGCTGTATTATATTTTGGCGGGGTGCAATAATTATTTAAGCTGTACAACCACGATGTATTATATTTTCAGATAAGCAGTACACATGTTTTTGCTTCATGTACGTAACCCGGGTTACTTTTTATTTTTGGGAGTGATCGAGGCAGTGAAATGTTGCCTATACACTGCCCAAATAATAGGATGTGTCATAAGAATGCGTTGCATGCTTGGAACAAAATCACCTTAAGGGTGTGTATAATATTTACACAGGGACTGGCAGGATGGCCTCGACCCTCGAGGAACACATACTTGCCTCAAAGCTGTCTCGTGTGAGGTCAAATCTCTGCCCAGCTATAAACTGTCATCCCGGTATTTCACAGGCAGGGTGATTCATTAATGTGTGGGCCATCCCTCCGATGCACATTAAACTGGGTGTCCCATCTGCTGGTATTCGTTGGTGGACGTTTGAAGTCCCATGATGTCCCACGCGAATAGTCAGCGAGCTATCGCCGGCATCATGGCCAACTTCAAAATGCCTGCCCGAACCTTAGTTGAATGTCAGACTTGGCCAGCCGGTTTGTGAAAGACTTGGGCCAAGCTTTCCTTGGCCAGCCCCACATTAACATGGGGATAATTGTGGGCATTTAATAAAATAATACTGATAATAATAATAATATTGTGATTAATATGGAATAGGCAAAGCCTAGAAGCGAACGTAGAATTCTTCTTACATTCACTTCTGACTTTACCTATAACGTGTTCACAACTGTATACTTGTCAACTAGACCGTGGTACGTGTAAGCGCCGCACAGCTGATGATTTTGACTCAATTTCCGGTTACTTCGGCCTGGATTCGGGATCAGCGATGAAATAATGTGAATCACGATTAAAAATATTTTTTGATGATGCGGGAGATATTTTTATTAAAATTAACTTTGGGAAAGAAATAATTGAATAAATAAATAAATAAAGGATCACTTCTGGTCAAGAATAAAAGAAATTAAAAGTTCCGGAAAGAGTTTCAAAATCACTCCCGGTAATGTTAAATACAAAATAAACACTTCCTGTCATGAACAAAATGACTTTCGGAAGGATAAAATTAACTTTGGGAAAAAAATAATTGAATAAATAAATAAACACTTCCGGTCATGATCTCCCGGCATGCATCATTCCCCATGACAAAAACCGGAAAAAAAAAACCAGAAGTAAAACAAAAACGGAAGCAAAATGGTCATAGCCAACGACACGGATTCACAATTGCCAGGGTATTGTGTTGTTTTTGTTGTTTTCTATTCTCTCATGTGCACGCTTTAAGTAATATTCACAAGATAGAAATAAAACCCAATCGTGTTTATACACCGCACAGCGTTTAACAACAACCGGAAGCAAAACGTCTTAGCTTACGACACGGATTCCAAATAGCCAGGGCTATTGTGTTGTTGTTGTTGTTTCCTATTCTCTCACGTGCACGCGTAAAGTATTAAGCTCACTTCGTTCGCTATTAACACACCACAGCCCACAAGGTCTACACATGACCCCCTCCTCCATGCCACCCCATAGGGAGCGGGTGTTTTCTAGTCATATAAGCCCCATAATCTATGGTGGTCAACAGTTGGCACACTTAGTGTTCCCATCGTAACACATAGCTCATGATTATGGGATATCAGGTTCATGTGTCATATGCTGTGATGGTTTGTCCATAATCTAGGAATATGCTTGTGATTGATATAAAATACATACACATTTATACAAGCCCTCCATCAATCTTAGACACTGGAGAAAATACTGTTATGTGGGTGGTCCAGAGCTAGACTGTGCTAAGTGTAATATATAGTCTGTGTGTTTCAAGTAGGTTAGATTGCCATGAAGCTGGGATCTGTCAGAGTAAGTTGTTTGTTACACGTGATGCTGAATGAGGCAGCGTATGTAATTTATAGACAGGGTAGACATATTAATTAATGACGTACATGCAAAACCTCTTGTGTGCCTCAGCAATGGAAAGTCCTCACCTCGTCCTGCCCACAAACATCATGTATGCAAAGAGGCCAATTATGATTTCTCTAGCTCGTTTGTGCCAGCCATGGTAGCACCGTGGGCTGTGGAGCCTGGAGGACAAGATGTACGTTTATTTTTATAGGGGCCGCTACCGTGGGGCGGGGGGGGGGGTATCTGCCAAAGAGTTAGTCTGCACCCAGGAGGCGGAAGAAGAATCAGTATGATTGCCACATCCAATCAGTATGAAAATTTTTGAGGGTCATCTTGGGATAAAATGGTTCACAGAAAAAAATTTCATGAAGTAATCGGTCACATGATTCCATAGCCATATTGCTTTAAAAAAAAAAACCTTCAAAAATCTTCTTCCCTGAAGTGGCTCAACACATTGAGGCAAAACTTTACATGTATGACCGCCTGTCCATGAGGAACAAAATGTTCACACAAATAATGTCATTGGTCACGTGGTTTGGCACCCATATTGGATTTACCCTAAAACTTATGAAAATCTTCTTCTCCAGAATAGCTGGACAAATCGATGGGAAACTTCACACAAGTGTTCCCTAGGTCATGGGTGTACAAGTGGCACATAGCAAGTACTCCTCATGGGGAATGAGAGTGGTATTTTCATAATGTCATAGGTGCCTTTGTTACGACATCATAATTGCACAAGTAGAACGCTACATCTGATCAGTATAAAAATATTTTGAAGGTCATCTAGCGATAAAATGGTCTACAAATTTTTTTTGATGATGTCATCAGTCACGTGATTTGGCAGCTATATATATATATATATATATATATATATATATATATATATATATATATATATATATATATATATATATATATTTTTTTTTTAACCTTTATAAACCTTCTCTGCTGAAGATCCCAAGGTGTTCTTAAAAAAGGGTAGATGGGTTATTGCCGGCACCCAAAACAAATTACGAATTCCAGCCCCGACGCTGCTTGAAGACAATGGCAAACCACCCAGCAATAAACCTTACCATGGCCAAGAGACTGCTTCGGCAGCACCGACCCTTTACGAGTACGCTCTCAGTGATGGCGATAATAAAGGCAACGCTTTGGTATATCTTCTTTAGCCCACACTTGCAAAGCAAAAAGTAGGGTTAATGAATCGGTCATGTACTTACGTAGTTAACGTACGTGTCTGCATTTTGTTATTCCCTTTTCTCTATAACCGCTTGTCGGATTGACAATTTTCACCATAGATTGAAACTTGTCTCCTGTCCCATGGGGAATAAGTGTGATTTATGATGTCATAATTGCATACGTGGAACCACGAGGAAAATTGAGGGTCATCTTGGGATAATTTGGTCAACAGAAATTTTTTTTTATGTCAATTGTCATATTTAAAAAAATATAACCTTCAAAAATCTTCTCTGAAATGGCTGAAAAGATCGAGGCAAAACTTTTCACATATGACTGCCTATCCATGAAGAACAAAAGGCTCACACATATGATGTCATAGGTCACATGGTTTGGCAACCGTATTGGATTTACCTTAAAACCTATAAAAAATACACCAATCAAAAGAAATCCTGGCGAAGGTTTGCAATCTCTGATTGCTCCATTTATTGTTAAACTTGTCAAGGGGACAAGGGTCATATGGCAAAGGTTGTAGCAACTTCATTTGCCCCCCTCTCACCAGGAATCCCAAAGGTGTGGCGATGCAAGTTATCTTTGTAAATGTATACCATGGAGCGCCGCTCCCGGTGGTGTGAGAGAGGGTATTACAAGTGATGCTTCAGAACCCTCATTTGTATCACTATTCACGAGTAAGAGGACTCCATGTTATTTTCACACTTGTTTAACCTGTTGCTTTAGCCTCTTGCAGAAAAATATCCAGAGGAATTCCCGTTTTACTGCCTTTTTCACATTGGAAAGGTGTGCGTGTGCGCGCGCGCGCACACACACACACACACACATATGCCTTGTGTTGGCTTAATGTTTTGGGTGGAGGGGTTGGAATCCCTGGATCCTGAGTTCAAATCCCACTTGGCTGTTGGATTAATACCAGGTGGGGTTGACTCTGCCTGTCATCCTTCCGAGGTCGGCAAAATGAGTGCCAGCTTGCTGGTATCCTGTGTCGGAGTGGCAACCCGTCCAGTATTGTGCCCAATAGCCAAGGAGACTGCTTAGGCAGCACCAACGCTCTGTAGAGTATGGTCCCAATGGATGGATGGATGGAATGGTGTAAATACAGCAGCTTGAGCATCTATTCACCTTGTCATGCCATTTTTCCGAGGGTCTCTCAGAATAATGATAATATAGCATATTAATAATAATATTAAACATTACAGTATTGTAAAATAATAATATGAACAATAATTAATAGAACAATAATTGGCAGTAATAAAAAGAATAACCTGATACTACCCAGTACCCACCTCCCCCCAGCGGCTCCCGTCGATAAATTTCAAATTATTTTGTGTGATTTGATTAACGGTAACCTCCTTATCTCACCGCCAGCTGTAAACACAAACTTGTGCAAAAAGCTGATCCATGGGATGTGCTTCATTACCAATCAGTTTTCTCTCGCTTGCCGAGCCAGCCATTCCTTATTGACTGTTTCGTTGGAGTGCTTGCTTGAGTGCTTAAGCCACTTGGCGAGCGCTCTACGAGCTGATTGGTAATGGAACACACTTCAGTACATGGTCGGCGGAGGACCCCTTTTCTGGTTCAGCCGTTTTGTGTGATGAAAAAGTTAATTTTGGGTAAATTTTCACCCTTTTCCCCTTTTGTTGAGCTTTTAAAAATTTTTTTTAGCACTACTGGGGTACTTTTGTCTCATCCTTGGGACAGTGTTTTGATTTTAATACTTGCAATGTTGTGCCGTGTGCATGGGTTACTCCATTTACTAATGAGAGTGTGTTTTGTGATTATTATTGTATATTTATACATTAAACGAAGTTATTATTCCACTTACTTTCTCCACTAATACGAACCTCACCTCCTAATTTTGTAATTGTCCTGTCGAGTTAATCAGGGAAAACGTGTTTTTCATCCATCATTAAGTCACAGCGCTTTCTTTCCTTGAGATGGAGCGATCCTTTTGCACTGTTTTATCACCACTCACAAGGTGATATGTTTTGTCAGAAAAGTGAGACCCCACCTTCGGGGGGGGGGGGAGGCATCTCAAAAGTCTGTGAACCACAATCAGCGTGTGGGGCCCCTTGTCATCTCGGGGCCCCGTGCAATTGCACGGGATGCATGCCCCGAATGCCGCCTCTAGGGTAGAGGAGAACGCAAGGGGTGGATAAGATTGATACAGAACCCAAATTTTGGGAGGGATGGGGGTGTGTGTCTCTACATATACATATCCATGCATAGTATATCAAAATTTCCTTACATACAAGGAACATTGATGCAGGGGTAGGCCATCAGGCCCTTCAAATCCGAAATTTGTATTGCCAACCTATGGTTGTTTGTCTGTGCTGTATCCTGTTAAATGCTGAGCATCAAGCAAGGAATCAGCTCATACCATTTAAGAAGTTCTTGGCATGACTCAGCTGGGGTTTGTATCATTGACCTCCCAGACTCAGACGAAACGCTCTTATCATTACACCACAGAGTCTGGTTAATGTAATATGTAAATAAAACATTAGTTTCCTTTGAAATATTGTGCACGTAATTTCTCAGATAGCAACTTACAATGTCTCTTTCTACCAGACAATGGAGTTATGAATTTAATCTTTTCAAACTTCATTTGTGTTGCGCTCATTTAATCACATGTTCCGAGAAATTTCATTCTCGGGTAAGAACATCGTTCTTCCACCTCATTGGTGGACCCACATTGTTCACATTGTGTTCATCCGCCGAACCAGAAGATGTCGTTTTTGTAATTATATGATATTGTACGGATACGGTATACAAATGACAAATACAGTATGACATATACTATTGCATGTTATATAAACTGTCGTTGGAAGCCTTATGCTGAAACTAAGGATTTTATAGGTTATTAATGAAGGAACAAAACTCAATTCAGGAAACCTGAGATTTTTACAGGACACAATATATAAAATAATATAATATGTATTATACAAAAGAATGAAATATCAACATGTTCTACATCATGATGACATAATTTTGTGAATGATTATGGAATTATATAATGCTGTGATGTACACTGTAATCTTTTTAATCCATCGGAGTAGAGGCGGTGGTAAAGCATCGCGTGAGCCATTGTGCATGACAAGCCAGCAAAGCCGCCATGATGCCCGCCGTACGTTGATGCACAGAGACCCCTACTGGGGGCTCTTGCCAGCCTCTGATACATCAGAGCAAGGCTATTATTTGCTACTGTAGCCAGCAAGGTGTGTCGTATTGTTTGTTGAACAAATTGATGAATTCACAAAATGCTTGCCTTTTTGCCATATTTTCAGGTGAATCCTATTCAGCATTATTACATTACTTCGACATTTATTTCTTTCACTAAAGATTGCATACTTCAAGGTTTATCTTGATGCTCAATCACCTATCTTGAACAGAATAATAATAATGATGGATGACGTGTCGTTTTCGACTATGTCGATTGGTTCATTTGCCAATGGACGCGACTGTGGGCAATGAGACCAGCTTTGTTTGCACAAGGTCGGTTGCAGACACCACAACGGAAACCGGTTTCCGCTGCCTTGGATGGATCCTTCCGCCGCAATCGCTTTTGCACAATCTCATGCTCCCGAACTTTGTCAAACCTTTGCACCCCGGTGTGTACTCTTCCCCTTCACTGTGAACGATTATTGGCAAGTTCTTCCCATGATGACTCGGGGATATCACACTTCCTCATTGAATCGGCCAACATGTCCTTGAAACGTTTCCTTGGTTTACCCAACTTTCTAGACCCATTTTTTAGCTCACCATAAAAGATTTACTTGGGTAAATGCGAGTCATTCATTCTGACTAAATGACCAGACCATTGCAGATGACTCTTTCGGATGATGCTTTCGATGCTACAGCACTATTTTTGCCAAATCAGACAGCACTGTACAGAGAATAATAATAATACAGCTTTATTATTAAGCTACGTTTGATGAAAAATTTATTTTGCAGATTGTGTGTGTGTTTGTGGTATATGGATGTGTATATACGTGTATATATATATATATATATATATATATATATATATATATATATATATATATATATATATGTGTATATATACATATGTACACTACCTGACCAAAAGTATGTGGACACCCCTTCAAATTAGTGGATTTGGCTATTTCAGCCACACCCTTTGCTGACAGGTGTGTAAAATCAAGCACACAGCCATACAATCTCCAGAGACAAACATTGGCAGTAGAATGGGTTGTAGTGAAGAGCTCAGTGACTTTCAACGTGTCACCACCATGGGATGCCACCTTTCCAACAAGTCAATTCATCAAATTTCTCCTCTGCTAGAGCTGCCCCAGTCAGCTGTATATGCTGTTATTGTGAAGTGGAAACATCTAGGAGCAACAACAACTCAGCCACGAAGTGGTAGGCCACACAAGCTCACATAACGGGACTGCAGAGTGCTGAAGCACATCGTGCAGAAAAATTGTCTGTCATCGGTTGCAACACTCATGACCGAGTTCCAAACTGACTGTGGAAGCAAGGTCAGCGCAAGCGCTGTTCGTTGAGAGCTTCACAAAATGGGTTTCCATGGCCGAGCAGCCGCACGCAAGCCCAAGGTCACCGTTTCACAATTGCCAAGTGTAGGATGGAGTGATGTGAAGCTCACCGCCATTGGGACTCTGGAGCAGTGGAAATGATGAATCACGCTTCACCGTCTGGCGGTCTGACGGATGAATCTGAATTTGGTGGATGCCAGGAGAAGGCTGCCTGCCTGAATGCATAGTGCCAACTGTAAAGTTTGGTGGAGGAGGAATTATGGTCTGGGGATGTTTTTCATGGTCCGGGCTCGGCCTCTTAGTTCCCGTGAAGGGAAATCTTAATGCCACAGCATGCAATGACATTCTAGACGATTCTGTGCTTCCAACTTTGTGGCAACAATTTGGGGAAGGCCCTTTCCTGTTTCAGCATGGCAATGCCCCCATGCACAAAGTGAGGTCCACACAGAAATGGTTCATCGAGATTGGTGTGGAAGATCTTGACTGGCCTGCACAGAGCCCTGACCTCAACCCCATCGAACACCTTTGGGATTAATTGGAATGCCGACTACGAGCCAGACCTAATCACCCACCATCAGTGCCCAACCTCACAAATGCTCTTGTGGCTGAATGGAAGGAAATCCCCACAGCAATGTTCCAATATCTAGTGGAAAGCCTTCCCAGAAGAGCAGAGGCTGTTATAGGAACAAAGGGGGGACCGACTTCATATTAATGCCCATGATTTTGGAATGAGATGTTGGATGAGCAGATGTTCACATACTTTTGGCCATATCGTGTATGTATATGTACATGTATATGTACATATATATATATATATATATATATATATATATATATATATATATATATATATATATACACACACACACACACACACACACACACACACACACACACACACACACACACACACACACACACACACACACACACACACACACACACACACACACACACACACACACACATAGATATGCACACACACATAGATATACACACACATTTGTGTGTGTGTATATATATATATGTATGTATATGTATCCATTCTATTGGGACCATACTCTGTACAGAGCGTATGTTCTGCCTAAGCAGTCTCCTTGGCTATTGAAAACAATCCTGGACGGGTCGCCACTCCGACACAGTATACCAGCATCCTGGCACTCATTTTGCCAACCTCAGAAGCATGACAGGCAGCGTCAACCCCAGCTGGTATTAATTCAACAGCCGAGTAGGATTTGAACTCAGGATCCTTGGATTCCAAGCCCACCACCCTAACCATTATGCCAACACTAGGCGTGTGTGCATGCGTGCATATCTTTCTAACCAATGACTCACTCACTCACTCACTCACTCACTCACTGATATTAATGTTTAGTACTCTGTTGGTGGGCTAGAAAGCTTAAATTTTGGATGTTGAATGATCTCAAAGCCGCTATCCCAGGGGGAAAAAAAATTCCAAAACTGTCGGAAAATGTCCATCAACAAAAATATCTGTTAGTAAAAGTCTGCTGGTGCAGCCTCGCTCTGCTCACAGCAGGGTGCATAACTGAAGATAATGGGACATCAAATGATCTTGCACAGGCACAGGCACAGTCGCTCCTTGAGATAGCTGGTGTTTCTTGGTTTCATGGCGTATGATTCGAGAGGTGCCTGTGGGTTTGTCGTTTATGGACGATGCACAGTGAGTGGTAGGAATTCATAAACAATTTCAGACAGTGTACATTGGCAAGTGTTGCAATGCATATTCAAAGTACAGTATTTCATGTTTCCATGTACATGAGTTTGACCTCTGTATCATGCACCATGTTTAAAACATACTTGCAACATGTTTAAATCGATGCACAATTTCTCTACATTCACCATCCACACAGCTGGAAATTAACCCAGAAATGTAGAAGGATCGCTTTGTCTCAGCAAGATGAATGCAGATCCAACGCCGTAGGTTCGAAAATCCTCGAAATACAGATGAGAGTACCAAAAACAATTCTCCAAAACATGAAGAGAAAGAATAATTTTCTTATTCCTGTGTTTTTGTGTTACTTTGATAGTGAAATACACTGTCTCAGGGATGTCACTGAGAAAAGTCACTGTCACTGCTCTTCCTTCGCTCCAATTGGTTCTTCTGACCACGTCCTTGTTAAAGTGGACATCTCTCTGGCTGTTATCAGAGAACCACCTCACCGCCGTCGAGTCTGGCATTTCACTCAAGCCGACTGGCAGGGTCTCCGAGCAGCCATCAAACTTACAGACTGGTCTCCTATCACTACTTTCTCAAACATCAACTCATCCTGGGAATTCTTTCAAAGAAACTTGCTCTCCCTCATGCACAGATTTATCCCCTCTCGTGTTCAGTTGTCTTACCCTTCCTCCTGCCCTTGGTTTACTGAAGCTTGTGGCGAGGCAGTTGTCCTGAAACAACTTGCCTTTGCCTCATGGAAAGCAAACCCAACTGAGGGCAATCTCAGTTCTTTCCACAAAGCTCGGAACAAGTGTGTATCTACCCTCAGGAGAGCCAGAAAACAACATCTTTCTCATCTCAAGTCTGAACTCTCAAACCTCTCTCCCTCCTCAAAATCCTGGTGGCGTTTAATCAAATCTGTTTCTGGTGTATGTTCCCCCTCCATCCCCTCCCTTACCTCAAATGGCCGCACTGCTGATTCCACACGTGATAAAGCTGAATGTCTAAACTCGGTGTTTGCAGCTAAATCTTGTGTCCTAAACCCATTACTCTCTCTACCCACTTTACCCAGTCGCACCCAACTGTCCCTGGACTCTGTATCCTTTTCTCCTGACAAGGTGGAGAGCTTGCTTTCAAACCTCGAGTCAGATTCTGCAACCGGTCCAGACGGCATCAGCCCACGTGTCCTCAAAGCCTGCTCTTCTGCTCTTGCTCACCCTCTCTCTGTTCTATTCACCCTCTCATTTGCCCAAGGTCATCTGCCATCTGCTTGGAAATCTGCTAACATCACTGCCCTGCATAAAAAGGTGCAAAAACAGATCCCTATAACTACAGACCAATCAGCCTTCTCCCAATCATCAGCAAGGTGATGGAATCCATCATCGCCTCAGATATGAAATCCTTCCTCTTCTCCAATGGCTTGATTTACAATCATCAATTTGGTTTCAGACCAGGTCACTCTACCCTGGATATGCTGCTTCTGCTCTCCCATCAATGGATGGAGGTCCTCAATGCCAGACAGGAAATCCGAGCCGTATCCCTGGACATATCACGTGCTTTTGACACAGTCTGGCACCCTGCCTTACTCACCAAACTCTCTTCCCATGGTATTCAAGGCCATCTCCACTCATGGCTCGCAGACTTCCTCTCCTGTCGCAGTCAACGTGTGGCCCTAAATGGAGTTCTTTCATCCCCTCTTCCTGTGCAGGCTGGAGTTCCTCAAGGTAGCGTTCTGGGCCCTGTTCTTTTTCTGGTTTTCATCAATGATCTCTCGGACTCTCTGGAAAATCCTCTATTTCTCTTTGCCGACGACTCCACCCTCTGCTGTACCATCTGTCATCCCTCAGACCGGCAAGCAGCAGCTTCTTCACTCACTGCAGATCTGGATAAAATCACAAACTGGTCCAACACGTGGAACATGTCTTTCAATCCAGACAAATCTCACACTCTCACTATGTCTCTTCGAAAGGACCATTTACAAAACCCCCCCATCCACTTTCTCAACAATCCTCTGGAAGAAGTCTTTTCTTTCAAGCTTCTAGGTCTCACGATCTGCCATGACCTTTCCTGGGAAAGTCACATTTCCAACCTCGCCTCAAAAGCCAGTCGCCGACTGGGAATCCTCCGTCGTGCTAAGTCCTTCCTCGGCCCTCTTGAGCTCCTGACCACTTACAAAGCTTTTGTCCGTAGCCTGATGGAGTACTGCTCTCCCCTCTGGGCTGGTGCTCCTGCCTCCCACCTTTCTCGGCTTCACGCTGTCGAAACCAGGGCATTTAAGATCATCGGCATCTCCCGCAATGAAGCTGAGTCTTTGGGCCTCTCACTCAATCACCGCAGGTTGGTCGGTGGTCTTTCTGTCTTCTACCGACTCCTCTCCAGCCTTGCCCCCCTGCTCTCTCTGCGATTTGTCCCCACCACATTTCCACAGGGCGCTCAAGGTCCCCCAACAACCCCCTTCTGGTAAAACTACCAAAATCACGAATCACTGCTCATCTTCACTCTTTCATTCCTCTTTTTTCCCGCCTTTGGAATAAACTTCCTCACTCTATTCTTTCCCATTCTTCCCTCCAGGCTTTCAAAACAGCTGTTCACCACCACCTCTTATCTTCCCCCATCCAAATCCTCGATCTTTTCTACCCCCGATAATCCACCCAAGCCCACTTCCTTCATTTCTCCTACTTTCCTTCCTGAAAGTCCCTGAAATGTCCATCTTCTCTTCGCCATGTTCCCCATCCCATCCCCATCCCTCTCCCTTCCACAGTTCACCTAATGTGTCTGTTCCCCACTGTTTTGTCCCTTCCACTCCCGCCCCTCTTGTCTCATGCCTCCTTGCTGTGAGTTGTGTGTTAGCTCTCATACGAGCCTCGACCAAGGTATACAAAAAAAAAAAAAAAAAAAGGGGGTAGAGACACTCAGCTGGGCAAGACCTGCTTGGATCGGCCCCCTTGGAATAGTGAGAGGAAGAGGCTCAGAGAGACCTAACTTAGGTTTTTGGAAAGCTAATTTTTGATTTTCAACAGTATTTTGTACACTCAGCAATTCATTTCTTCTTCGTCCACGAATAAAAGAAGATGCGTCCATCTGTCCATGTATGTATCCATCATGCTTCATTCTAAAGGCTTCCTGCTGTCGTAGAATCATAAAAATAGGGGGCAATACCCCTGGGCACTCACCTGATAGAATAATGATACTGAGGAGGAAATCAACGTGGGATCGAATCAGTAAAATGTACCAATGAACCAATGTTATAGCAAATACCAATTTTGGGGGGCAACTCCCCCCCCCACCCCCGTAAATCCCCTTCGACTGCAATTTTTTTTAAATAGCGTGAATAAGTGAACAAACTTTGGTACATCATAGGTGATGAAGGTTGTGTTCAAGTTTCATTAAAATTGTGTGTGTAGTTTTGAAGAAGAAAGCAAATACATATTTTGGGGGGGGCATACCTCCCATTCTCCCTGAAACCCTTTTTTTCTGTTTATTGATTTTTTTTTTTTTTTAATGTTGTGAACAAACTTTGGTACATCATAGGTGATGGTTGTGGTCAAGTTTCATCGAAATTGTGTATGTAATTTAGAAGAAGAAAGCAAATGTATATTTTGGGGGGGCAACACCCCTGTACACCCCCCTCAACCCCGATATATATATATATATATATATATATATATATATATATATTGTTATTGTTATGTCGTAAACAAACTTTAGTACATGACGGGTGAACAAGGTTGTGGTCAAGTTTCGTCAGAATTGCATGTGTAGCTTCTAAGAAAGCAAATACCTATTTTGGGGGGCAATCCACATAGACCCCCTTCGTTGTCGTAACAATGCCCAATTTTATTTATTTATTTATTTTTATTCTTTTGTTTTTGTTAATGCCATGAACAAACTTTGGTACATACAGGGTGATTAAGGTTGTGGTCATGTTTCATCAAAATAATGTGTAGTTTCAGAGAAGAAGTTGCAAGTATTTTTGGGACGGACGGACAGACGTGCCATCCCGTAAGTTCCCCGGAACTGCGTTCCAGGTGAGTTAAAAATGGTCCTGTTGGAAAACTAATAATCGATTTACTTGGAACAAAAATTTGTCTGTTTAATATTATAGATGCCTGTTGCAAAAGCCTGTTTTTTCATCATTGAAGAAGAAGTGTGACTTGGAGCTTAATGCAG
Organism: Eptatretus burgeri; assembly: GCF_056783735.1. Classification (NCBI taxonomy): domain Eukaryota; kingdom Metazoa; phylum Chordata; class Myxini; order Myxiniformes; family Myxinidae; genus Eptatretus; species Eptatretus burgeri. Next base: position 62,328,386 of record NC_140963.1, on the reverse strand, counting down.
TTGTTCCAAGAGTAAAATTTATTATTCTGAGACAGCAGGAACTCTTTAGAAGGATATGGCATTTTAAAGGCTGTAAAAACAAAAAATAAAAAACCAAACAAACTTTTTTGGAAGTTTACCACTGTTGATGCAACAGCATTTACACCACCTTGTTTTTTTGGCATCCACTTATTGTAATGACATCCAGCTTATTTAACACATTAAATTAGTTTTTTCTGCCTGTTGTTTGCTTGTGTCCTTTAAAGAATCCCTAAGAACAGTAAGTTTCCTGTTTCGAATGATTTTCAATATTGTTTGATTGCAAGACAGGCAGACAGTGTAAAAAAAAAAAAAAAAAAAAAAAAAAATCCTCACTCCTCTCTGCGCATGTGCGTGATCAGGATGAGATTCTGTACATTTTGCCAATTATAGAGCCAAAGTACTACTAAACTGCAGGTTCATGTTCTGATTCATGTTCTACAGTGTTCAAAAAAAATATACAGACCTACCATTTATGGCCAAAAGTAACAGACAAAGTTACTTCCCCGACTGTGACAACCACTTTGATCGTAGTGGGGAAACTTGCGCACTCCTATGACCTGGAAAGTGACACTGGTGGGAGCTTTGCTTGTGGTTGGTCTTCCCTAGCCAGGCAGGTCAATGGGTAGGAGCCAGACAAAGTGTAGTCACATCATTGGGAGTGTGGATTTTTTTTTTCTGCCTGGCCTCGTTGTCACCCCAACCTTCACAGTGGTCCTGTGAAGAAGAGGGTTTTTCGTGTTTCAGGACTAGATGAATGGCCCCAGCCAGTCTTCTTCTTCATCCTTTTCTTCTGTCTCAGTCATACTGCATCTTTCTTGTCCAGAACTCCCTGTGGGATCTGCTGAATTCTGTCTCTGAAGCGTACCAAAAATAAATATGTCGCAGGTCATGGCTGCCTGGTAGTTTAGGATCCCAAACTCTTTGGCAATGCTTTGGTAGATCAGCCTATCAACAGGTGTGAGTAAAATGTTGAAGTGATTGTACTGCCATGGACATGCATGGAGGTGGTCCATGCAGCCATCTTTGGTTGTATTCATGAAGCCATCAGAATGGCATTGTTACGACAATGTGTTTGCATTCGTTTGTGGCACCCTTTTGAGTGTCTTGGGGCTGTTTTGTGAATTTGTTTGGGGAACGTCGACTGATTCCTTCAACTTCCTCGTTCATCTTGTAGACTACTTTTTGATGTTTTATGTATTTTTATTACTAAGAATATGGTTATATAATCAAAGAATGCCAATCCACCAGCCCATGTGCAGCGACGCTCGCATCCTTTACATTTTTTTTTCTCTAGTGTCGGGGGCTTTCGCTCCAGCTTTTCTTCTGTGAAACCTTTTATTCGGCTTAACTCACCTGACCTGCTGGCTCTATCTGAGTGGCATTTGGACATTGGCATCACCTCCGTTTGTTTAACTTACTTGGTTACCTTTTTCATCAACTTGATCGCCCTCCTTCTCATGGTCTTGGTATCTATGTTGAGGACTCTGTACCTTTAGCTCGTGAAACTTCTCTTGAAAGTGGCCTTCACGAGTTTGTGTTTCCACCTTGCTCTCCTGCATTCAACAACATATGTCTTCTTTCTGTATCGCTCGCCTTCCTTTCCCTCTTGTGCTGTGCTCGATGTTATCTCAGACATCATTGACAGGGCTATTTTACTCCACCCTTCTGCACACTTCATGGTATTTGGTGACTTCAACATTCACCATGTGGAATGGCTGGTACACTCTTGTCATACTGACACTCCTGGTATCGATACCTATAATTTCTCAATTACTCAAAATCCCACCCAAATTGTTTCCTCTCCCATTCATATTCTTGACTGTGCTTCTAATGGAAGAAACTTACTTGATTTGTTTTTGTGTTCTCACCCTGGTGACTGTGTTGCTGATGTCGTGCCTCCAATTGGTAACTCAGATCATTCCACTGTTTGCGTCTCTTACTCCTCATTCTCAACTCCAGTACATCCTTTTCATCGCACTGTGTTTCAGTTTGGGAGAGCTGATTGGGATGGATTTCATTCATTTCTTGCTGATGTGCCATGGACCTCAGCTTTTCATCATAGTCCTGATATGGCTGCCAAGGAAATATCCCAAAGGCTTTGCACTGGTATGGACGTTGAAATTCCCTCACTTATCTATCAAGTGAAGGTTCATTCCCATCCATGGTTCACTCCAGCTTGTGCATCAGCAATTGCTCATTGTAACCACTATTTTAAGCAGTACCATGTGCAAGGATCTCTGGAGTCCAAATGTCTGTTCCGCACACAAAGTAACCTCTCCAAAAGAGTTCTTGTGGATGCTAAGTAGCAATATGCAGCTTCTGTAGCCGATTCCATTGCGACTCAGTGGCTTGACTCTCAGGACTTTTGGAGGATTACCAACAGTATACTCAAGTGACAGGTCCTGATGGAATTCATGTTATTGTATTGAAGATGTGTTGTCCTGAACTGTCATCGAGTCTTGCCAAGCGACACAACCTGTGCTTGTCTGCTTCAATGTTTCCTTCATCCCTGAAAGTGTCTTCTGTCGTCCCTGTTTTTTTGAGGGGGCTGGTGAGCATTCTGAGCCAAGTAACTTTCACCCCATCAGCCTGCTTCCTGTAATACGTAAGGTATTTGAATGCTTCATAAATGAACAACCTCTCAGCCATCTGGAGGACTATGAACTTGTCAATAACTGTCAGTATGGCTTTCACCCTTCCCGCTTCAATGATGATCTGCCATCCTTAATTACGAATAATTTCAACAGGGCATTGGAGCTCAAAGGTGAAGCTCGATTAGTTGTTTTGGATATCTCGAAAGCCTTTGATAAAGTGTGGCACAAGGGTCTACCCCACAAGCTTCAGTCATATGGTGTATCTGGAGTGATGCATTCAATCATTTCGGCTCTCCATACAAATCGCAAGATGAAGATGGTACTTGAGGGTCAAGCTTCTCCTACTTGCTCCATCAATTCTGGTGTTCCACAGGGCTCTGTCCTTGGTCCCACTCTGTTCCTTCTTTATATCAATGATCTTCCAGATAATGTTTTGTCTTAGCTTGCCATGTATGCTGATGACTCCTCACTTTACTGTACATCTGCTGATTCACTTAACACTACTCATAATGAGGTTGGAGTTTCACTGGACAATGAAATTAGAGAATGTGTTGAAGTGGCGGCATGACTGGCTGGTAACCTTCAATGCAAAGAAAACTAACTTGTTGTCCATATCTCGCTCCAGAAACAGGTCTTTCCATTCTGTGCACATGGGGTCTTCAACCTTAACATAATCATCTGAGCTTTGGCTTCTTGGTCTGGGCATCTCCTCTCATAACCTCCGTTGGGATAAGTACATTTCTGGTATTGCTATGAGTGCTTCCAAGCGAGTTGGTTGTCTTTATCGAGCACAGAGGTATTCACCTCTTGATGCTGTTTTACACCTGTTTTTGACAAATTTTGTCCCCTCATGGAGTGCTGTTGCCACATTGGACTGGAGCACCAGCCTGCCACTTATTTTTACTTGATCGGCTCCAGAAATGCATAGTTAACCTAGTTGGTGCAGAGATGGGTTCAACTGTTCAACTGCTCTCTCACCGTAGGTCAGTTGCCACTCTTAATCTCCTCTACAAAAATTTTCGTGGCAAATGTTCTATTGGACCTTTCTAACTTGGTCCCTCCTGTATGAGTGATTGGATGCAAGACTCTGTTTGCCATCTCTGCACATCCATGCACGATAGCTGATCCAAAGTGCAGAATGAAAGGCTATACTGATTGTTTTATCCCTCTAACTTTGGAATTCACTGCCTGTAACGTGCTTCCCATTATCCTACAATCTACTCAGCTTGAAGAGGAATGTCAATTCCGACTTCCTACATCTTTGAGGTTACATCGCATTTCACCTGACTTTTTTCACTTCCTGTGTCTTAGATGTTTTCTTGTTATTTTTGTCTTTCATTTATTTTGTTTTGCTTTAATTATCCTTGTCTTTATCCAACCTTCCCTTCACCCCTTATGGAGACTGGCGTGTTATGCCCTGTTTGGGTCGATTTCTATGAAAAATAAATAAATAAACTTCATTTGGAATTAAGTAGTTCCTTGTCATAGACTAACATCTATAGACAGACAGACATGCCAAACATGAGTCATGACAGACAAAGTGCATCAATTGCTTAACCCCGTTTTTCACTTCTCGCACATGGGTAAATATATTAAAGTACACTGCAGGAGCATGCAAAAACAACAACCACAGCCACCACAACAGCAGCAATAACAGCTAGGTGTTATAAAATATCCTTTTTCACATGTTTTGCTTCATTTTACATCCTCATTGAGATTCACAGAAAGACATGCAATATTTTGTGAAGTGAAACATGCTGTCTTTTGATTAAATCCGTCAGCGAAGCGATGGGCAGGCACACCTCGTCATCTATTTAAAACGTGCAAAATGACTGTTATACTGTACTGTAGGCTACTGCATTTATTGTCAGGTCAGTAATTGAACCCAGACCAGAACAAGAATTGCTATTTCTCTTCTAGCCGACTACATAAATCATTACGAATCCAAATTCAACTCGAAAGCATCTTGAAATGCAAAGCCACCCACATCCGCTTTGTACTCAAAATAAATGACAAGAGCGACAGTTAAAATATTGTCCATTTTATTAATTTTTGTTGTCCATATTCTTAAAATAAAGGTTTGTTGAAGATTTGATGACAAAAGCTCAACTGGTTAAAATGTTATGGCTTGGTTCAAAGGTAAATACAAAAATAAAGAAACAAGGAAGCGAAAAAATACGGTACATCTCGCGCTTGATGTGCTGCGGAGGAGCTACTTATCGTCGCTATGACTTTGGCCTTTCACATTTTGACCCAATTTTTAATTATTATCTCGATATTCTCATAATAAAGGTTTGTTGAAAATTTTATGACAAAAGCTCGAATGGTAAAAAAAATAAAAATAAAAAATCCACACACAACCACACACAACCACACACAACCACACACAACCACACACAACCACACACAACCACACACAACCACACACAACCACACACAACCACACACAACCACACACACACACACACACACACTCCTGCAAGGGGTGATGGGCTAATCAACAGTGTATGTATGTATCTATGTATATGTATATATACTGCACAGATGCCAACCCTCCCGATTTCATCGGGAGGCTTCCGAAAATTCACCCAAACTCCCGCCCTTACGATCACTATCCTTATCCTCCCGAAATTTTGATATTTTTGCACTGTTCACTAATCAGAATGTACTAGTATGAGAATTGAATGAAAAGCATCGTCTGCTACGTATAGCATGTGGTAACTCCATAACGTTCGCTGCTACCAAATTGTACGTAAAAAATTGCAAATTCAAATGAGGAGCAGCGAAACATTGGGTCTGGATCTCGCTTATGCGATCATGCACTGAGATTTAGTGCATGCGGTATGTGTGCAATACAGTGCATGCGGTATGTATGCACAGTGTATATGCATGCGATACGCTCACTGCATGCAGCTGGGCCCCGTACCAGCCCGGCGGTCGCGACCACCGTGCGGTGTTTAACAGCCGCTAGAGTTCTACGAGTCGCGCTGCAGCTGTGGAACATCGACTTCGAAGTTACTGATGCTTCAAGCCCTCGATGTTGATTACGAAATGGCAGAAAAGAAGCTTACGAAGACCAAGAAATGGTCTCAGAAGTACAAGACCGAATACAGTCTCCAATACCCGTGTATTCGAAAGTCTGAAAGAGGAATTCATCATGCGTATTGTACAGTATGCAGCGTTGATATTTCAGTTGAGCACGGAGGTCGCGATGATATTCGGAAGCACGTTGGAAGCAAACGGCACACGGACATTGCAAAGGAGAGATCTTCGAGCACCTAGTACCGGTACACTTCTGAATTATTTCACCAAACAAGGGACAAGCGAGGAAGAGGATGTTACCCGAGCGGAACTTCTCTTTAGTGGATTTATTGTGGAACATAACTTGCCCATATCAGTCTCAGATCATGCTGGACCTCGATTTCAAAAGATGTTTCCAGATTCAAAAGTTGCTTCAAAGTATGGATGTGCAAGAACAAAAACTTCAGCAATAATTGGTGAGTTGTCAAATGTTACTGCTTCATCTATTGCCGATATTGCTAGACTTGCTCCATTTAGCCTAGCTACAGACGGTAGCAATGACAGTGGTGAGGCCCAGCTATATCCTGTCCTGATTTCGTACTATGACAACAGTGCTGGGATTGTGAAGCAAGGTTTGCTAAGTTTGCCTGCGTGCAAACAAGATTCCATTGGAGAAAACATTTTCAAACTGCTTGATCATGAGTTCAGTGACAGGAAAGTTCCGTGGGGAAATTGTGTTTCCTTTTGTGCTGATAATGCCTCTGTCATGGTGGGCAAGCACAAAGGAGTCGCTGCTTATATCCACAAACAAAATCCAGAGTGCTACATCATGGGATGCCCTTGCCATATGATGCACAATACGGCCAAGAAGGAGGCTCAGGCCTTACCCATTGAATTAGATGACTTTCTCATCGATATTTACTACTACTTGGACAAAAGTAGTAAACGCGTCAAAGGAGTGAAAGCACTGCAAGAACTCTGTGATGCCCCGACACACAAGATTCTGAAGCATGTCGCAACAAGGTGGCTGTCCCTTGGTCAGTGCCTAGACAGGCTGATTGAACAGTGGGAGCCACTTCGCCTCTTCTTCAAAGAAGAAGTACGAAGAAAAATGCAACCAACTGTAGCCAAGACTCTAACAACGAGCAAGAAGGATGGCACTGTATCTACTGCCAGTACTGGCACTGCAGGATCAAGCACTAGTGGAGCAGCATTCACCACTACCACTGCAGTATCTGCTGCGAAGAAGACAGCAGGGACAGCACCAAAACCAATGCTGAGAGCAGGTAGCATCACCGGCCCTTCATCACGTTCATCTACAAAGCAGATCCCTTCAGAGTCGAGAAAGACTGTGATAGTCCCATCTACAGGCAAAGAAGGACCCAAGTTAAGTTCTGCTTTTGCCAAATCACTTGATAGAAGCTCAGCAAAACCTTCGAATCAGAGGTCTTCTTCCTTGGCTGCACCTACCTCAAGCTCTCTCCTCAAACGTAAAATTGGATCTGGTACTACGAGTCTGACCTCTTCTGCTGGCAGTAAACGCAAGTGTGATCGCCCTGCGGCTAAGTGTACTACGAGTTCTACAACTAAAAGCGCATCTTCCTCAAACACTGTGCAGGAATCTAGAGAAAAACGTGTCAACAGGATGTTCTTGTCTCCACAAACAAAACTCTATTGTTTCTTCCTTCGATATGCTAACAAGCTTTTTGAGAAGGGGAATCTTCTGCTCCAAAGAGACGAACCCTGTATTCATCTCCTGCACGGAGAATTGAATGGTCTTCTGAAAGATATCTTCGTACGGTTTTTGAAACCATCGGTGTCATCGGTTGCTCTGGTAAATGTACCCTTCTCTGACAGAAATCATCAGAAGAATGATGAGGACCTCATGATTGGGAACGATGCCAAACTGTATATAAGGGAACAAAGGAGTCTCAAGAAATCCACCTTCACTCTGAGTGAGTCAGACATCCAAGGTTTCTTCAGTGCAGTTCGCTCATATTATGTGAAAGCCTGCAATTACATCTTCAAAACCTGGCCGCTAGGTGATGAATTAGCCAAGCATGCTCAGGTGCTGGATGTTAAGCTACACCAAGAAGTGGGGTTTGACTGTGTGGAGTTTTTCATCAAGAAATTCCCCTGTCTGTTCAGTGGCGGTGATAGTGACATAGACAGTCTTGAGAGTGAATTCGCTCACTACCAGGCAGACGCCTCCATAGCTACAATTGCTACTGAGACAGTGAGAGTGGATGAGCAGTGGCATCGGATTTCACAGCTCACAGATCCCTGCACTGGTGCCAAGAAGTATCCTAATTTGAGCAAAGTGATGAAGGGAATCTTGGTCATTCCTCATTCGAACGCATCATGTGAGCGGGCACTCAGTCTTGTACGGAAGAATCATACTGAATTTCGTCCCAATTTGAGTGTCAAAACCCTGGAAGCTCTCTTAATTGAAAACTAGCTCATAGCACCCCTTGCTACCAGAGAGAATACAGCAAAGACATAATCAGAAGGGCTAAAAGAGCCACACAGCTGTCACTCAGCAAAGCTGCCATGGAAAAAGCAAGCAGCAGTAGTACCAGCCAGTAAGGTAAGAAAAATATTGCTTCTTTTGTGCTTTTTGTTAATCTTTGATTGTCCCCTAACTTACTAATATTAACATACATGTAACATTAAAAAGTGCACAATTTTCCCCTTTTTTTGTTCAAAAAGTGGGAATTCTTAACATGTTAAATGCTCCAAAATAGGGCTCAGAGGGCACGAGAGAGCGTCTGGAACCCCAGAGCTTCCAGGGCCCTAAGGCGGGCCCTGGACCCCGCCGCAAGGGTCGAGCGCTCCGCGCTCGAGATGTGCGCTTCACGCACATTATTTGGTGTCGGTTGCAAATCCTCCCTAATTCTGATTTCCAAAAGTTGGCATCTCTGATACTGTATATGTATATACAGTATATATACAATATATATACTCTATATGTATATACAGTATATATATGTATATATATATATATATATATATATATATATATATATATATATATGTATATATATATATATATATATATATATATATATATATATATATATATATAGTATGTGCAGGGTGTCCCTAAAAAATTGACATCATTTGAAACTTGAATATCGAAGTAACTGCATGTCCCAGGCAAACGAAAGTAAATAGGCTTCATGTTGTACAATAAAAGATTTTTTTTTCAAAATTCGAACAAGAGATTCAGAGGGATGTAGATTTATAACCGTTTTCTCAAAACTTCACATATGTTCAATATTCGCACCGCCTGTGACACGACACACGTCAAGACGGTGGTCCAGCTCCTGCCAAACACGCTGTAGCATATCTTGCGTAACATTCTCCAGCGCCTCAGTGAAACTCTGCTTAAGTTCCTCCAGGCTTGGAGGAAGAGGGGGGATATAGACCAGTCCTTTAACATAGCCCCATAGAAAAAAAATCACAAGGTGTCAAGTCAGGTGAACGTGGTGGCCATTTCAACAGCACATTGTCATTATCACAGGCACGCCCAATCCATCTTCCTGGTAGATTCTCATTGAGATAAGAATTAAACATTCAACTTGGTTAGTTTTTACACAGTTTGTTAAAATTTGAGATCATTTGAGCGAGAATTAGCTATGTTATTAGACTACGAAATAATGTCATTTTTTTAGGGACACCCTGTATATACAGTCATAAATATACAGTGTATATATATATATATATATATGTATATAGATCGATACATATATATATATATATATATATATATATATATATATATATATATATATATATACAGTGTGTGTGTTTATATTTATACAGTGTGTGTGTGTGTACGTGTATGTATATATATATATATATATATATATATATATATATATATATATATATATATATATATATATATATATATATATATATATATATATATATATATATATATATATATATAAACAGCTCTGGAAAAAAATGAGACCACTCCAAAATAAATTTTAATCAGCAGCTCTACATGTATGGCAGCCATTTCATTTCAATGTGTGTTGAATTCCATCACAGGCACACCTCATTCTACTTAGTGAGGTACTGATTAGGTGATCACCTGAACCGAATCTTATTTAACAAGGAAAAGTATAAAAACCAATGCTGTGGTCATCACTATCCTCTTGCAATAGGACCAGCTGGATGGCAAAAACAGTGCTAGTAGTACCTGAAAAGTAATTGGGATAAAAAAAAACTATTGACCATGCCAAAACAGTTGAAAAGAAAAGTTTTGAGTGAGGAAAAGAAGGATTCATTTCTGGCTTTACTGGCAGATGGATACAGTGAGCATCACGTTGCTTCCATCCTTAAAATTTCAAAGATGGCGGTTCATAAGAACAAGGTCAAGCTGCAGACATTGGGGACAACAAAGCTACAAACTGGCAGAGGGCGAAAACCACTTTCCACTGACTGGGATGACCATCAACTCATTCGAATGTCACTCAACAACCGTCGGACGACATCAAGTGACCTACAAAAAGAATGGCAAACGGCAGCTGGGGTGAAGTGCATGGCGAGAGCAGTTCGAAACAGGCTCCTAGGGGCAGGGCTGAAGTCGTGCAAAGCTAGAAAAAAGCCCTTCATCAATGAGAAGCAAATAAGAGCCAGGCTGAGGTTTGCAAAACACCATAAGGATTGGACTGGAGAGGACTGGAGTAAGGTCATCTTCTCTGATGAGTCCAATTTTCAGCTTTTCCCAACACCTGGTCGTCTAATGGTGAGATGGATACTTGGAGAGGCCTACAAGCCACAGTGTGTCGCACCCAATGTGAAAATATGGTGGAGGATATTTGATGATCTGGGGGTGTTTCAGCAAGGCTGGAATCGGGCAGATTTGTCTTTGTGAAGGACTCATGAATCAAGCCACGTAAAAAGTTGTCCTGGAAGAACACTTACTTCCTTCTGCTCTGACAATGTTCCCCAACTCTGAGGATTGGTTTTTCTAGCAGGACAATGCTCCATGCCACAGCCAGGTCAATCAAGGTGTGGATGGAGGACCATCAGATCAAGACCCTGTCATGGCCAGCCCAATCTCCAGACCTGAACCCCATTGAAAACCTCTGGAATGTGATCAAGAGGAAGATGCATGGTCACAAGCCATCAAACAAGGCCGAGCTGCTTGAATTCTTGTGCCAGGATTGGCATCAAGTCACCCAACAGCAATGTGAAAGACTGGTGGAGAGCATGCCAAGACGCATGAAAGCTGTGATTGAAAATCAGGGTTATTCCACAAAATATTGATTTCTGAACTCTTCCTAAGTTAAAACATTAGTATTGTGTTGTTTAAAAATGAATATGAACTTGTTTTGTTTGTATTATTTGAGGTCTGAAAACACTGAATCGTTGTTATTTTGACCAGTTGTCATTTTCTGCAAATAAATGCTCCAAATGACAATACAGTATTTTTATTTTTATTTGGGAGAAATGTTGGCAGTAGTTTATAGAATAAAACAAAAATGTACATTTTACTGAAACACATACCTATGAATAGTAAAACCAGAAAAACTGATAATTTTGCAGTGGTCTCTTAATTTTTTCCAGAGCTGTATATATTGTTGCGGATTCGCGCCCGCCGGCGTGCGAACGGCCACGTAACTCGAATCGCGGCACGTCGCCCACCGGACGGACAATCCAGTCGTGACCCTCTCGGACTAACGCCGGGAACCAGTCACGGGTGGACCTTTCGGTCTCACCGCGATCGAGCCAATCAGCCCCCGCGTGGGATAGGGTTGCTCGCCAAATTCGACCTACCTAAGTACCCACGCGGAGGGTAGACCGGGCGATCGCACCTCGCCGCAGGTCGACTTCGGACACGGGCCACTTAAGCGACCCGTTCCGTACTATCGGGATAACCGAGCGGTGTTATCGTCGACCTCGACGGTTCGATTAATTATCGGGCGTATTCAGCCCACTACCAACCCTTTACGTGAAGCAAGATGAGGATTCAAAGAAAGAAATGACGAAGCGAAGCAGGAAACAGTTCGACACAAAGCACATTTATTCGCGACGAACGGAAAGCACACATATTCAATTCCACCAAAAGCACACAGAAAAGAAAAACACAATTCAATTTACACAAAAAGCAAATGTAAAAGCGAAGACACAATGCAGATCTAATACCGACTACCGAGCACACGGCAACACTTATACAATTCTACTTCACAGACGGCGCCGACAAAACATACCCAAAACCAAGGAAAAGAATACCCTCAAAGATGAGGCGGGCCTGAGGCCGAGACCGGGTCGGGCCTACCCGTCTGGTGATGAGACGCGGAGCGGCGATGGTGCCTCAACTCCGCGGGCCTCGCGGGCAGTGTCTGGTAGGGGGTGGGAAAGGGGCCCCCTTGGTCGCACTATCTCAGCGCGGGGGGAAACAGGAGGGGGTTGCTAATGCTCGGGGTGTAGAGGATTTTTATTGTCCCGCGACGAGCGTCTCCACCTCGGCCAGGTCGCGCTGTCGGCCTCCCTCGGGTGCAGCTCCCTGCACGACGCGAGCACCCCCTCGTCTGCCCTCGCCGCCTCTCCACAGCTCCGTCCCCTCCGTTCCGACTCCAACGCACACGACGACCAGCTCCTTCTTGCCAACTCCACCGCCCGCGAAGTCTTGACTCTCTGTTCTCGACTCTCCTACTCTACTACTCTCTCGACTGACGAACACGGTCGCTTTTTATCAGCCCCGTGGCTTCGCCCTCTCATCTTTGACCCCCTCCCTTCGACCTTTCACCTCGCTCCCCATTGGCCCGAGAAAAAGTGGGCGTGAATGCTTTTTGATCCATAAATTTGCATATATCGATCGCCCTCCAACGCCCTGGGGGCGGGGCCAAATCGCCCCTTGCTCACCGATTGGACGGAACAAAAGTGGGCGTGTGTCGTTTTTGATCCGTTTTTGAAGCACAAAATCCGTGATTTTGTACACGCTGTTCGGCGCGCGCCCTGCACGAGTCCAACACCGGTACCCACAGGCGGCGCAAGAACGGTGGCGATGCGACGGTTGCGAGGTGTGACGTGAAGGTCGTGGCGGTTGTGGTGAAGCGGTGGTTGGTGGTGGTAACAATGGCGGTTGGTCCAAATTAAAGATAGTAAAAGAAAAACGGCTATCCTGAAGAGTCGCAGCACGCATAAATGACATGTATTCCCACTAGACAACGGGTTTGGGCCTAACTACACATATACTTACCGAGATACCTCACCTAAGGGACCTGGATGGTGGTTTGCGAATTTGGTAACCACAACACTACCCCCTCCCCTTTTTACAGACTCGTCCCGAGTCGTCAAATTTTCGTGTGCCATCATGTGTAGTTTTCCCCTAGTACGTTTTACCTACGGATCCCTGAGTGCGACATTCATGGTATTCGTGTCCCCAAAATAAATAACCTGAGGGCTGCGTAACTATCTAAACAAACTCACTCACACGGACGACTTAAATAAAATTGCCGGCGCTAAGACAAACATGCCGGGGGCGCACTCATATTTACAGTACATCTTACCTTAACTTACAAATTTTACACTAAACCATGGCCCAGGATCATTGAACTCTGCAAAAAGAAAGCAGTTAGCAGGGAGCCAGGCTGCCCGCATGCAGTCTCTGGCTCAAACAATGCAGGTGACAGGGAACGTGGCTGGCTGCTCACACGCAGTCCAAGGCCTTCCCTTTTGAACTGAACGCAGTGAACCACAACGGTGCATGGGCTGCACAAACGCAGTCTCCGTGCCAGCTCAAGTGGCACACGCAATGAGCACAACGAATGGATGCATGAACACAAACACGGTGCACGGGCCGCCACTGCAGGCCCGTGTTGTAGCTGCCAACGGGGCAGTTCTCGCAGCTTGCAAACTGTTGCTTTTACGATCCTGGCGCACATGGCAATGAACAGGGGGGGGGGGCAAAGCAAAAATTGAACGGGGCTGGTGAACATGGGCAGTGGGCATGGCATGGCAAAGGTGAGCAGGCAATCACAGCCCGCAGAAGAAGGCCGTCGCAGGCAAACACAGCCGGCAGATGAACTGGCCGGCACAGGCCTTGAAGAAAGGCAGCCAGCAGATGAAGTTGGCCAGCCTTTGCCGTTCAGTGGAGGTTGGTGGAGGGAGTGCGGTGGTGCTGGCCACTCTGAAGGCGGGCTCGGACCTACCTACCTGTCTCCCTCCCACCTATCGCCTTTGCCTGTCACTGTACATACCCACTCCCTTAATTTGTCAAACCCCAATTTAGCCCCAACTTATTTATTTATTTATTTTTACTTCCCCACTATAAATCGTCCCCTAACCCCCTTTATCGTCCTTGTTCGGCGAACCTATCCTGTCACCTAGCCTACTCCCAACCCCTACGTTCCCTTCCCGGAGGGGAATAAGGGAGAGCTAACGTCCTGTGTCGAGGCCCAACGAAGCCTCAGAATGGCCTCCCCAGAGTTCGGCGATCTATAACCAAAGTGGGTCCAGCGGCCCACAACGACAGCGAAGGGATGGATGGTGCGGAGGGGTACATCTCCTAATCTACCCTAACCATTTAACTGCTAAACTACCCCGGGGATTTCAACAAGCGCCTCTCGCTTAAACTATTGGTTCTATAAACCCAGATTCCCGTCGCCTGTGTTGGTGTCCTCACAATTTCGGGCCTCGCCCCCCAATTTTCGCTCCGTGCCCTCACACGGTCTCCTGGCTGGGACACGTGGCTCCCTTTGGCAGGCACGACCCTCTGCCGATTCTCCCGCTATGGCACCCCCGGGCACTACACTGCCTCCGAGCCTACCAGCTCCCTAACACCGGGGAGTGCCCCCCATGGCACCTCCCCTGAAACGCACACGTGGCAGGCCGGCCTCCCGGGCCCCTTTCCGAGGGTCACCCGTGCCCACAACACTGCCCACGCGGCTAATGGCGCCCCGGGCCCCCGCACCAAGCAGGCGCACCCGTGCCCACTACTCTATCCCGGCCCCCCATGGGCCCATGGCCTACCGCGGCCGACTAGCCTGGTGCCCGGGGTACCCACTCAACGATACTCACCTTTCGCAGCCACGCTCCCAAGCCCGTCAACAGGGCTCCTGCACCCCTCCAAATGGGTTTCGAGCCTACACACCCACCAACAACAAAACAACCTCCATTTTTCAATTTGACTAACCCAGCTAACTCACTCTACACTGACCCCGGGGTCCCTTGGGCGGGAGTCACTCCTCCCCCCCAATCACTCATCGCACCATGCATTCCCCATTCGCTCCATCCACACAGACCCGCTGGCCTCACTCACTCATCATGCACATGCCTCACAACTCACCAACTCTTCAACACACTCACCGCTGAACTCTGCCATTCTTCTAACTACCTCCCCTAACTAACTCGTGCTCCCACGTCGTCCCTTAAACTATAGCACGTTCCTTTTAACACTACGTAGCTAAGCTACGTCCCCACTACACATCCACAAGTCTGTCACTGTTCTCAAAATAATCCCATTTTATTTCCCAACCTAAATCTGGCTGCAATCCCTCTACCTAATCCATTCCACGGACCCCATGAGGACTTACCCCTGCCCCATGAAGTCGGTCTAACTAAGCTAACCCTTCCCCCTAACTAGTTTCCATCCTGTGCCCAGGTAAGGGGGTCTTCCACCCCTTGCCCAGGAATCCTGTGCACCCGAAAGTGAGGCTTGCTTCTTTTTTTTTTTTTTTCCCATGCGCAGCACCCGCGCGGCAACTCGCGCACTTCGCACCTGCCCGTGACGTCATGCAGCTGCACGTGTACCTCGTCCCTCCTTGGACGGTACCATCCGGCCGAGATACCCCTCCTGCCGGATTCCAACCCCACGTGCAGCCATGACGTCACCGTGCGCATAAAAAAAAACACAAGCCCCACGTCTCGAGGGGTTCCCCACGCGAACACATGTGCTTTGCCCGTTGGAGCTTAACACACACGATCGCGTGGAGAACCCGTCCGGTCCAAATCCATTTACCTGCCTAAACTTTGTCCGTCCGCGGGATCGGCAAATCCACCGCGTGCGTTTCCGGACCGGGACTTCACTCTCGCAAGCGATCACGTGGCGGTCTCGTGCGTTGCACAGCACGAACCGCGTGCTCACTGCTGGGCGAACCCGGCACGGTCCCCGAAATAGCTACAGCCGCTACTCGGCTTTCGTTTCTCCCATGTCGCCGTCTCCGTCTCCATTCAACCCACGCACACCTGCGTGTTACGACGCACACAGTCCACTCCATCACATTCACACCGGGAGACGCGGCTGCGTGCTCCCGCATGCCAACTGACATCTCCCTCACATACCGCTCTCTCACACACACGGTCTCCCTTGCATTCGGCCGTTCACTCACGCGTGCGGGGCACTCACCCGCGGTGCCTCACTCGCACTCCGTGCCTCATCCACACACGCGGGGGCACTCACCCGCGGTGCCTCACCCACACTCCGTGCCTCATTCACACACGCGGGGGAACTCAACCGCGGTGCCTCACTCACACTGGCCGTTTCATCCACACACGCGGGGGCACTAACCCGCGGTGCCTCATCCACACACGGCGTGCTGGGAAGCACGCACTCCGGCACCATCGCCACCACACCACTCACACACGGGGTCGCTTCCACACACGTGGACGCACTCACACCTTGCACCACACACACAGGGACAACCACACTGGGGATTTGTGTCCCCACAAGGGTCTCCGGGGCCTCTATACCCCCCAAGCTTTCCGTGCACCCGTCCACAGCACTCCTCCTCTCAACCTCGCAAAGCACGACCGAACTCACCTGGTCGTGACTCACCTCAAGGGGGCATACTCCCTCCCCTCGTTCCTGGAGGAGGCCATCCAGGTGCTCGCACTGGGTCTCTACCCAGTCCGCCAGCTCACCCCCATTATCCTCCACTACCTCCGTGTGTGTGTGTGCGTCACTTACCCCGTCCAATTCACCCTCTATCTCCCGTGTCTCAACTATTATTATTTCCTTTGTCGTCACCTCGTGTCTCGTCTCACACGTTTTGGTCTCCCCATTTAATTTTTCCCTTTTGGTCACCGTCGATTCCTCTGTCACGACCCTCGCCGAACATGCCCCCCGAATTATTTTTTTACCCGCCTCCACCGCGGGCCTGTCAGCCGTTGCACCCCCTTCCAGCTCGTTTGCTCCCACTCGTGGAGTCGCCATTCCCAGCTCCCTGGTCACGGCCTTCATGCCCGCCTGCAGGCATCGGCCCATGTTCTGCGTCTCACCCCGTAGTTCTTTCATTTCTTTTTTTATTTGCTGTGTATTCGCATCCATCGTCGTTTTCACTTCATTTGTATTTGTATCCATCTTTTCATCCATTTTTTGTGTATTCGCATCCATCTTTTCGTTCATTCCTTTCATTTCGTTTATCATTTCCGCATTCATCTTTTCGTTCATGCCTTTCATTTCGTTTGTATTTGCATCCATCCTTGCTGTCATTGCCGCCAGCATGGCGCATAGCTGGGCCATGTCGGATGCACTTTGGTGGAGAGGGGGGGGGGGAGGTGTCGTACACCGCGGCCGCTGCCGCACCCATTTCGGGCTCTGGGTTCAGTTGGGCGAGTCCGTGTTCCTGCACAATCAACATTTCCTGCTCGGGGATTCCATCCTGGACCATGGACTCTACATTACTACACATATACATTTCTAATACCCCCGGCTCCCGCTCGCCTTGAGACGCCATCTTGCTTCTCTTAAAGGGTTAATTTTGCTCGCTCGTAATTTGGAGAGAATCGGGGGTC
>NC_140963.1:62275996-62305996 GCF_056783735.1 Eptatretus burgeri | reverse complement strand
ATACAGTCTCCAATACCCGTGTATTCGAAAGTCTGAAAGAGGAATTCATCATGCGTATTGTACAGTATGCAGCGTTGATATTTCAGTTGAGCACGGAGGTCGCGATGATATTCGGAAGCACGTTGGAAGCAAACGGCACACAGACATTGCAAAGGAGAGATCTTCGAGCACGAGTACCGGTACACTTCTGAATTATTTCACCAAACAAGGGACAAGCGAGGAAGAGGATGTTACCCGAGCGGAACTTCTCTTTAGTGGATTTATTGTGGAACATAACTTGCCCATATCAGTCTCAGATCATGCTGGACCTCTATTTCAAAAGATGTTTCCAGATTCAAAAGTTGCTTCAAAGTATGGATGTGCAAGAACAAAAACTTGCAAGAACAAAAAAAAAAAAAAAAAAAACAAGAACAAAAAGCAAGAAAAAAAAAGAAAAAAAAAAAGAACAAGAACAAAGAAGAAAAAAAGAACACTGGTCAACAATTTTTTACTTTCTGAATGTTGTCTAGATTTCTACAAGTGAATTAGGGTATTCTGGCACTGCTGAATCAGGAAATGGCATGCGTTTCTCTCCATCAGGTCAGGTTTTTGTGCTAAGTTGATTTGAAAAAATCAGATCTTGTGACAAAATCAATTACATTTTTGTGGCATTATCAGCTGATTTTTGTCAACACATATCATCCTAAACATGTTTTTAAGAAAAAAAATGTTTTGCCAACAACATTTATTGATTACATGATAGAAACATCGATTACTGTCATCTGAATGGTGGGCATTGATAAAGGTAAGTACAAGTAAATTGCATGTTGCGCTGCCACTGTTCAAACTTCAGGGCTTGAACTTCCGTTTCTTCGAACTCCTGGAATGTTCAGCGGCAGGGAGGTCTCTTCAGATTCCAACAGTAGTCAGCCATCATGACTGCGTCCCAGCGACCCTGATACCTGGTCTCCATCTCCTTCATGTCCTGATGGAATCTCTCCCTGCTCGTCACTCATTGAACCCAGGTTCTCAGGAAACCGGTTCATATGTGAAAATAGGTAGTGCATCTTGATGCTCATGTTGCAGCCCAGGTTTCTGAAAGCAGTCAGCATGTTGTTGACAAGTTCTGCGTAGTTTCTGGCCTTATTGTTGCCAAGAAAGTTCTTCACTACCAAAACAAATGTCTTCCACACTTCCAGTTCCACTTCGTTCATTGAGTTTTTGAACTCTGGATCTCTGATGAGCTGACGGATCTGAGAACCAAATCAAAGATGCCAACTTTCAACTTCTCCATGGTCAATCCTGGAAAAGCCTGGCACAGTAAGTGAAGCAGTCACCATCTTTGTCCAGAGCCTTGGTGAACTGCTTGATTAAGCCGAGCTTGATGTGCAGCGGTGGGAAGAGTATTCTGTCTCTGTCCACCAGAGGGTCGTTGATGACGTTCCTTTCTTTGCATGGCACCAATTCCTCCCGCACAGGCCAGTCCTTCTTCGTGTAATGCTGAGCACGGTCCCTACTATCCCACATGCACAGAAAACATGGGTACTTGGTGAAGCCAGACTGTTGTCCCAACAAAAGTTCACCATCTTCAGGTCAACACAAATAAACCACTTATGCTGATCATAACCAATTTTCTCCAGCACGTACTTCACCGCTTCATACTTCTCCTTCAGTGTAGTCGAGTGAGCGATGGGTACAGAGGCAAACTGGTTGCCGTTGTGTAGCAGAACACATTTCAGTGATCGCTTGCTGCTGTCAATGAACAGTCTCCAATCTTTGGGTTCGTACTGTGGCACTCCAAGCTTGAGCAGAAGCGCATGTCATAAATTGGCGCATGTAGGTATTGTACATTCTTCAGAGTTCGTTATTTCAAGAAATACAACTTTTTTGTATCACATTATTACAAAATCTGCCCCATTAACTTTAGTTTTGATCCACGAACTTTATGCTTTGCCTCACCAATTTTTGGAAGATTTTGAGGTTTTATGACTTCAAACTGATCCCTTTTCGACATAATCACCCAGAACTATCGTACCTGAATACTTCTTGTCATTAAAATAATTATTTCCAATTAAAACAATTATTTGACATGATATTTTACCCCCACCAACTTCTTCTAAATGCTCCACACATGCGTACATGTGAACAAAATGTAAAAAACGACATGTGGCCATATCTCAAAAACTTGACCTGATTGAACAAAACTAATGTGAGTTTTGGATTCAGCGCATCAGATTCGTCCTAAATCAGCTTAAAAAAATGCAGACAACAAATTTGTTGTTGACCAGTGTAATTGGTGAGTTGTCAAATGTTACTGCTTCATCTATTGCCGATATTGCTAGACGAGCTCCATTTAGCCTAGCTACAGACGGTAGCAATGACAGTGGTGAGGCCCAGCTATATCCTGTCCTGATTTCTGTACTATGACAACAGTGCTGGGATTGTGAAGCAAGGTTTGCTAAGTTTGCCTGCGTGCAAACAAGATTCCACTGGAGAAAACATTTTCAAACTGCTTGATCATGAGTTCAGTGACAGGAAAATTCCGTGGGGAAATTGTGTTTCCTTTTGTGCTGATAATGCTCTGTCATGGTGGGCAAGCCCAAAGGAGTCGCTGCTTATATCCACAAACAAAATCCAGAGTGCTACATCATGGATGCCCTTGCCATATGATGCACAATACGGCCAAGAAGGCGGCTCAGGCCTTACCCATTGAATTAGATGACTTTCTCATCGATATTTACTACTACTTGAACAAAAATACTAAACGCGCAAAAGGAGTGAAAGCACTGCAAGAACTATGTGATGCCGCGACACACAAGATTCTGAAGCATGTCGCAACAAGGTGGCTGTCCCTTGGTCAGTGCCTAGACAGGCTGATTGAACAGTGGGAGCCACTTCGCCTCTTCTCTTCAAAGAAGAAGTACGAAGAAAAATGCAACCAACTGTAGCCAAGACTCTAACAACGAGCAAGAAGGACGGTACTGTATCTACTGCCAGTACTGGCACTGCAGGATCAAGCACTAGTGGAGCAGCATTCACCACTACCACTGCAGTATCTGCTGCGAAGAAGACAGCAGGGACAGCACCAAAACCAATGCTGAGAGCAGGTAGCATCACCGGCCCTTCATCACGTTCATCTACAAAGCAGATCCCTTCAGAGTCGAGAAAGACTGTGATAGTCCCATCTACAGGCAAAGAAGGACCCAAGTTAAGTTCTGCTTTTGCCAAATCACTTGATAGAAGCTCAGCAAAACCTTCGAATCAGAGGTCTTCTTCCTTGGCTGCACCTACCTCAAGCTCTCTCCTCAAACGTAAAATTGATCTGGTACTACGAGTCTGACCTCTTCTGCTGGCAGTAAACGCAAGTGTGATCGCCTCTGCGGCTAAGTGTACTACGAGTTCTACAACTAAAAGCGCATCTTCCTCAAACACTGTGCAGGAATCTAGAGAAAACGTGTCAACAGGATGTTCTTGTCTCCACAAACAAAACTCTATTGTTTCTTCCTTCGATATGCTAACAAGCTTTTGAGAAGGGGAATCTTCTGCTCCAAAGAGACGAACCCTGTATTCATCTCCTGCACGGAGAATTGAATGGTCTTCTGAAAGATATCTTCGTACGGTTTTTGAAACCATCGGTGTCATCGGTTGCTCTGGTAAATGTACCCTTCTCTGACAGAAATCATCAGAAGAATGATGAGGACCTCATGATTGGGAACGATGCCAAACTGTATATAAGGGAACAAAGGAGTCTCAAGAAATCCACCTTCACTCTTGAGTGAGTCAGACATCCAAGGTTTCTCTTCAGTGCAGTTTGCTCATATTATGTGAAAGCCTGCAATTACATCTTCAAAACCTGGCCGCCAGATGATGAATTAGCCAAGCATGCTCAGGTGCTGGATGTTAAGCTACACCAAGAAGTGGGGTTTGACTGTGTGGAGTTTTTCATCAAGAAATTCCCCTGTCTGTTCAGTGGCGGTGATAGTGACATATACAGTCTTGAGAGTGAATCTGCCACTACCAGGCAGACGCCTCCATAGCTACAATTGCTACTGAGACAGTGAGAGTGGATGAGCAGTGGCATCGGATTTCACAGCTCACAGATCCCTGCACTGGTGCCAAGAAGTATCCTAATTTGAGCAAAGTGATGAAGGGAATCTTGGTCATTCCTCATTCGAACGCATCATGTGAGCGGGCACTCAGTCTTGTACGGAAGAATCACACTGAATTTCGTCCCAATTTGAGTGTCAAAACCCTGGAAGCTCTCTTAATTGAAAAACTAGCTCATAACACCCCTTGCTACCAGAGAGAATACAGCAAAGACATAATCAGAAGGGCTAATAGAGCCACACAGCTGTCACTCAGCAAAGCTGCCATGGAAAAAGCAAGCAGCAGTAGTACCAGCCAGTAAGGTAAGAAAAATATTGCTTCTTTTGTGCTTTTTGTTAATCTTTGATTGTCCCCTAACTTACTAATATTAACATACATGTAACATTAAAAAGTGCACAATTTTCCCCTTTTTTGTTCAAAAGTGGGAATTCTTAACATGTTAAATGCTCCAAAATAGGGCTCAGAGGGCACGAGAGAGCGTCTAGAACCCCAGAGCTTCCAGGGCCCTAAGGCGGGCCCTGGACCCCGCCGCAAGGGTCGAGCACTCCGCGCTCGAGATGTGCGCTTTGCGCACATTATTTGGTGTCAGTTGAAAATCCTCCCTAATTCTGATTTCCAAAAGTTGGCATCTCTGCTATATATATATATATACATATATATATATATATATATATATATATACTGTATATCTGGTGCAGTTGTGGAAAACTCAAAACCGTACTCAAGTTCTGTGCGGACAAACAGACATACAAACACAGACATACCCAAATGCAATCTCCTCTCCTCTGATGGGGGAAATAAATCCATGATTGCACAAGAATTTATCAGACGTAACATTAACAATCTCCGCAAAACAGCAATGGATCAGAATTGAGGTGTGCACATTCACGGTCCACGACTCCACGTGCTCGGAAGTTGGAACTCAGAAGTGATGTGTGCATTGCTTTGCTCAGTTGCTCTATGTGCACGTGCTTACGTGATGTTGAGTGAAAAATGCTGCATGAGGTGTGACGGAGAAGGTCATAATCTGCCCAGCAAACTGAGAAAAATGTTACGAAATTTAAACTGATTTAATGAAGGTCGAGTACTTTATTTTTTAATTGCCAAAATTATTGTACATTTGCAATTATGGATCATACATCGTGCAAGAGGTTGAATTGATAATAACATCAATAACTAGAGGGGGAGCACTCGGGAGAGTACAAAACCTCAGCCGCCAATACTGCTGGGTCACTCAAGTGAACCTTATATCTTATTCATTAAATATGTCAACAGTGCTGACAGTTATAGTTCTTTTCTCCAACATTTTGGGGGGGTTGGAAATCACTTAAAACACATAGAAATGCAAAAAAAAGAAATCGAAATTTTGTTGAAAAAAAAAAAGTTGCAAAAATTTTTTTTTCTAACGATTATTTTGGGGGGGGGTGGAAATCACTGAAAACATGTAGAAATGCAAAAAAAAATTTCCATAAATTTTTTTTTTGGGGGGGGGGTTGGAAATCACTTAAAACATGTAGAAATGCAAAAAAAAAAATTTCTCCAACAATTTTTTTGGGGGAGGGGGTTGGAAATCACTTAAAACATGGAGAAATGCAAAAAAAAGAAATCGAAATTTTGTTGAAAAAAAAAGTTGCAAAATTTTTTTTTTCTAACGATTATTTTGGGGGGGTTGGAAATCACTGAAAACATGTAGAAATGCAAAAAAAAAAAATTCTCGAACAATTTTTTGGGGGAGGGGGTTGGAAATCACTTAAAACATGGAGAAATGCAAAAAAAAGAAATCGAAATTTTGTTGAAAAAAAAAGTTGCAAAATTTTTTTTTTCTAACGATTATTTTGGGGGGGGTTGGAAATCACTGAAAACATGTAGAAATGCAAAAAAAAAAAAATTTTTTTTTCCTTTTTTTTGGGGGGGGGAGTAATTTTTTGGGGGGTTGGAAATCACTTAAAACATGTAGAAATGCAAAAAAATGTTCTCGAACAATGTTTTGGGGAGGGGTTGGAAATCACTTAAAACATGGAGAAATGCAAAAAAAAAAAAAAATTTCTCTAACAATTTTTTTTGGGGGGGGGGGTTGGAAATCACTTAAAACATGTAGAAATGCAAAAAAGAAATCGAAATTTTGTTGAAAAAAAGTTGCAAAAATTTTTTTTTCTAACGATTATTTTGGGGGTTGGAAATCACTGAAAACATGTAGAAATGCAAAAAAAAAAAAAAAAATTCCTTTTTGGGGGGGGGGTAATAATTTTTTTAGGGGGGTTGGAAATCACTTAAAACATGTAGAAATGCAAAAAAAAAAATTTTTCTCGAACAATTTTTTTGGGGGAGGGGGTTGGAAATCTCTTAATACATGGAGAAATGCAAAAAAAAAAATTTATCCTTTTTTGGGGGGGGGGGTAATTTTTTGGGGGGGTTGGAAATCACTTAAAACATGTAGAAATGCAAAAAAAATTAAAATTTTCTCTTAACTATTTTTTTTGGGGGGGGGGGGAGGGACCAAGTCCAAAATTTAATGGCATGATCCTTGGACCATACCTAACCCCCCGACCAAGTTTCGTCAAAATCCGTCGAGGAGTTTTTCCGTAATACTGTTCACAAACAAACAAACAGAAAGGGGTGAAAACAGTAACCGCCATCCATCTTTGAAGATGGCGGAGGTTAATAACTGGAGGTGCTATGATTTATAACTGCGAGCAGTTATGGCCGGGTAGCATGCTACCCCGCTTCGATCGAACACCTGACCCACAACATCCTCTTTATCTTGAGAAAACATTATTTATTTTTTACCGTCAATCCAATATCGTCAACAAACCACGTGACCTATCATATATTCGTCATCACCTGCCTCCTTCCACCCCACCCCTTCCTCCTCCCAACCCAGTCCCTCTGAACTCCCACCCCACCCATTACTCCTCCCACCCGAGTCCCTCCAGACACCCACCCACCCCTGCCCCTCCCACCACAGTCCCTCTGGACTCCAACCACACCACAGTCCCTCCAGACTCCAACCCCACCACAGTCCCTCCAGACTCCAACCACACCACAATCCCTCCGGACTCCAACCCCACCTCTTCCCCTTCCTCTTCCAACCCCACCTCTTTCCCTGCCTCTTCCAACCCCATCACTTCCCCTGCCTCCTCCAACCCCATCCCTTCCCCTCCCTCCTCCAACCCCACCACTTCCCCTGCTCTCTCCAACCCCACCACTTCCCCTTCCTCCTCCAACCCCCACCTCTTCCCCTGCTTCCTCCAACCCCCACCTCTTCCCTGCCTCCTGCAACCCCCACCTCTTCCCCTGCCTCCTCCCACCCCTTCCTAATCACATCCCAGTCCCTCCGGACTCCCACCCCACCACTTCCCCTGCCGACTCCAACACCAAGTCTTCCCCTGCCTCCTCCAACCCCACTTTTTCCCCTGCCTCCTCCCACCCGTTCCTCATCACAGCCCAGTCCCTCCGTAATCCACCCCACTGCTTCCACCTCAACCTTTCCCCTTCCCTCCCTTTATTTCTTGTGGAGAGCTTGCCAAGTAGCTTAAGCACTCAAGCAAGCACTCCATTCAAAACTGTTGATGTGGAACGGCATGTAACTTTTGTTGTTGATGTTGATGTAACTGAACACATCCCTGGATGTCTCCACAGCACACAATGCATACAAAACGACGACAAAGGACGGTTATTAAATTGAAGATGTCACATATTGATCATGACAAATTTTGTTGCAATGAAAATATGCCTTGTTCATTTTCAACGTGTTGTTTTAGTTTTTAAAATGTACATAAACTCTGACATGATGTTGAGTTTACAAAAGTGTACATGCACATATAAATACATATCTCTTGGCAATTTCCCCGGCGGCCTCCCGACAAATTAATTACGGATGCAGGTATATCACGACGAAGCTGATGTTAATGTTTATTCACTTCTCATGATGTGTATTACATATCCATCAGTTTGTTTATAAGCTTTTAAGAGTAAATTTTTATAAGATAGGCCACCCTTGAACATTGATGTCTTCAGATATTTTTCAAATTTTTATCCTAGGTTGTGTGTGGTCTAAAACTCAGAAAGCCAAATTTTTGATGTGATTGACCCATTCCCCGCCGTTTGGGCCACGCCCAAAGTTTGGAGATTTTGACACCCTTGAAATTTTTTTCCATTTTCAAAGTGAATTATTTAGAATAACCATCAGTTGCCCAAGGAAATTCCTTTACAAACTAATTATCTGGTTTGGGAACTAAAATATTTTGTACAAAAATCTATGGGATCTGGATGGTTATGGAGGGTGGCACCACCGATAATCCTTTTTGGCAAACATTCACTTCAGACTTTCTCTGGCCATATTTTTAATAACCATCAAGGTCCCATGGATTTTATTAGTGCATAAGATAGTACAAGTACTGTACTATCCTCTGAAAGTAAAACATTCATGGGACATTGGTGGTTATGGCAGTACACGGGGTCTCAAGACCACTTAGGGCTATACGAAGCCCTTTTTCGAGCCACACCCACTCCCATAACCATCCTAATATTTTGAAACTAATATTATCAAATGAAAGTTCCATATCTACACGAACAAAACCAATAGTAAAATCCATGGGACCTTTTAAAAACAAAGAATAAAACAGGTCCAAAGTTGCCTTGTTTGACAGATAATGTACATATCGATGTACATATTATGTACACGACATGTGCATGGTCTGCCTGTGTCACCAATTTCCATCACTTGCTATAGAAGTCCACTATATTCCATTGCTGATTCAAGAGTAAAGTACTTTCACTAAATGTCTTATCTGTTTTTGGGCCATCCATCCTAAAAATCCTTTAATCCTGTTTGCTTCCTTTAATCCCATGCTGTTTTGAATGTGGCCGAGATAGGTAGAAAAATGTTTTCTCGATGTGAATCTTTGATTTTCCTGAAAAGTTTGAAGAAAATCCATGAAATATTAGATACAATTTATGTCACTCTTGGGTAGGATGGTTTATAAGAAACAGACAGTATTTTTAGGATGGTCCATGGGAATCTGTCCACATTTTTTCTATGCTAAACATTTGATGTATGCCTTGGCATCTCCATCGTCTTTCTCTTGGAAGATCAGCTGGCATCGATTGTTGATAACCGTTGGCGGATGCATCTTGCACAGAACTGTTGAAATTGGGTGTTCTTAAATCTCTGGTGTCCTGGGCCAAATGAATAATTCCTTTCCACACAAATGAAGGAATGAAACCTTGACAGCCTCTCCATTCTCCAGAATTCAGTGATGCTATTACTGGTCAGCGAGTGATCTCTTCGTGGTAGAAATGGGCCGCACATACCATAATTTCCATTGTAGAAAATGCAAGATCCATATGCCATGGCTGAGTGATGTCCCTGAAACAAAAAGATGCATTTACTGTCGAGCAAAAGTATGTGTTTGGAGAAGTCGGCCTAAACTTTTATTGGTGCATGAATAAAAGGATTTTTTTCTATAAGATTTTATTTAGCATGTTTTTTTCAGAATGGACTGAACATGAACATCAGGAAGCAATGTTCAAATCGCCCCATTTTTCTACTGGCTTTCATTCAACAAACCAAAATATAAATAAATCAACTAAACATGAACTAGACTCAGCCATGCTATCCCTGACTCCATGGCATTAGTATGACCGACATTCATAATCAGTGTGACCACTCCTTGGCTTTTTTCACAAGATCTTGGCTATTCGTTGTTCACCTTAGCGTCTTGGTTTTCTTGGCATATAGGTTTTCTATTATCATCACTTTTCCAAAACCTTGTGAATTCTTGGCTTTTTTTCATTGGCTCACCTTGGCATTTATGAAAATGAGGAGTGGTCACACTGTTCATAATGCCCAATGATAGAACTATGCTGATTTCACATAGGAACAGACAGTAAACACATGGTATCTTGGATTGAATTGATGCTGGATTTCAAAACTGCTAATCCCAGATAACCTTTAACCTATTTATAATGTGTGGGAATGTGGGAAATTGTGGGATGTGAATGTGAATGTGGGAAACAGAAAAATGTGGGAAATAGTAACTTACCAGGTATGATATACAGTATAAGGATTGGGTGGATATAAATTCAGCTTTCTCTTTTTCCATGTTCTTTCATCTTGCCAAGACAAAGAAAAGGAAATTACAAATGGCATGATGGGAAAAAGTCATGCAAGGCGACAAATACAAATGAAAGAAATCACCTTGCATCTCATAATTACGTGGTTTCAAGATAAAGAATGTATACAAAAGACAAAATTTGCTCAAAACAGCATTTATTTCATAATACATACATATTTTACAGTTTCAAATAGAATCAGCAATGGAATATAGTGGACTTCTGTAGCAAGTGATGGAATTTGGTGACAGAGGCAGACCATGTACATGTCGTGTACATATACCTGTACATAATATGTACATCAATATGTACATTATCTGTCAAACAAGGCAACTTTGGACCTGTTTTATTCTTTGTTTTTAAAAGGTCCCATGGATGTTACTATTGGTTTTGTTAGTATAGATATGGAGCTTTCATTTGATAATATTAGTTTCAAAATATCAGGATGGTTATGGGAGTGGGTGTGGCTCGAAAAAGGGCTTCGTATAGCCCTAAGTGGTCTTGAGACCCCCTTTATTGCCATGACCACAAAGGTCCCATGAATGTGTTACTTTCACAGGATAGTACAGTACTTCTACTATCTTATGCACTAATAAAATCTGTGGGACCTTGATGGCTATTAAAAATATGGCCAGAGAAAGTCTTAAGTGAATGTTTGCCGAAAGGGATTATAGGTGGCACCACTATCCATAACCATCCAGATCCCAAAGATTTTTGTTCAAAATATTTTAGTACCCAAACCATAAAATAAGTTTTTAAAGGAATTTCCTTGGGCAACTAATGGTTATTCTAAATATTTCACTTTGAAAATGGGAAAAAAATTCAAGCTTGTCAAAATCTCCAAACTTTGGGTGTGGCCCAAACCGTGGGGAATGGGTCAATCACATCAAAAATTTGGCTTTCTGAGTTTTAGACCACACACAACCTGGGATAAAAATTTGAAAAATATCTAAAGACATCAATGTTCAAATGTTACCATTTTGGGCCTATCTTATAAAAATTCACTCTTAAAACTTGGGTGAAAACGTAAAGTATTTTGAATGAAAGACTACGATTTTCTTTCCTCTGCATAATATGAGAATTAACGTCCCTTCATTGGGTAGTGTATATTAGACCGCTGCTGCGATCGTTGCAAACAAAACATGCATAACCTCGTTTGAATTGTAATCAAAATGTTCCTTTGTTTCCTCAAAACGGTACCTTTATTTTATGATGGAAGATGTATTGTTCAGTCTTCAAATGTACATGAGGCCTCTATAAACATACTAAGCTTTGTGAAATGAAAAATATGTCCACGATTTCTGGGTGGCTGAAGTGAAAGGCGTGGCCTAGCTAAAAGGCGGTGCTTGTGATGTTTGTGGAGGGGAGGGAAGGCATGGCCTACAGGATGGGCTGTGCTTATGCCCCACCCAACACCTCTCTGCAGTATTCAACATATGATTTATTGGGTATGACAAAAAATTATTCCTCTGAAACTGAAGAACCTATTAATACTGGACTTTGCAGTGATGATCAACTGTATATGTGTATTAGTTTTATTTAACAATTTGCTGTATACATTTTATTTAACAATGACATCATTAGTCACGTGGTTTGGCAACCAAACTGGTTTCAAGGAGGAGATTGGGACCATACTCTGTGCAGAGCGTTGGTGCTGCTTAAGCAGTATCCTTGGCTATTTGACACAATCCTGGACGGGTCGCCACTGCGACACAGTATACCAGCCAGCTGGCACTCATTTTGCCGACCTCAGAAGGATGACAGGCCGAGTTAACCCCACCTGGTATTAATTCAACAGCTGAGTGAGGTTTGAACTCGGGACCCTAGGATCCAAAGCCCACCGAACTAAACATAAAGCCAACACGAGGCATGGTTTCAAGGAAAATATTAAAAAATTATATTTTGGAAACCGCTGTAGTGATCGATTCGAAAGTTTGCAGTTATGATCCACTACCCTTGCTCCATGTAATGTGATGTGATTCGTATCGATGTGTCAAGTGATTTGGGGGAAAACGGTTTTTAAAGTATTTCAAAGAGAAAACGGTTAAAAAAGATATGGCTGCCAAACGACGTGACAGATGACATCATAAATTTAATTTCATTTTTATTTGGTCATAGATTGTGTATGCAGTTTCAGATTTTTAGGACAAGGATATCAAGTAAATCAATTTTTGCTGCTCTACCACTTCACCTATTATGTCATCATTACAAGGTCCTTATTCCCCATTGGCAGTTGAATGTGATGTGCTAAGTTTCAATTTTTTCTGATCAGCGGTTTCAGAGATATAATTTAATATATAGATTTTTTTCGTTTAATCAAAAATGGCTGCCATACCACATGACCTATGATGTCATAATTATCATTAAAATATTCTCCATGGGGCATCACTCATACCCTGAAAATGTTGTGTCAATCAGACAAGCGGTTGCTGAGAAAAAAAATGTTGAAGAAATAATCAAGCGAAAAAAGCCGAAAAAGAGACAAAGATTAACAAAAAAGAAACAGAACAGAAACAATGGGGTACCACAGCCTGTAAGGCTCGTGGTACCCTAATAATCTTTGCCCCGTATCCAGGGAAATTCCTCTTTGGTGACACTGTAAATTCAAACATCATGAAAAAATGGGAAAACATAAAACATCAAAAAAGAAGAAGAAAACAGGGTAAAAAATATGGAAAATGTACAAATACGATTATTATTGGACATCTGGCAACCTTGTGCAATGGCGACACATGATTTTATCGGGGTGGAGTCAGACCAGCTGTCCAGCCAATGGGTGTAAACCAATGGGGCAGAGTCAGGGCAGCTGAATGCTATCCATGTACAATATGATTTTTTCGAAGTCTAAAAAGGCCATAACTCTGTGAAACATTGACAAAACGCTCTGAAACTCGAACTTGTTCTGTAACTTATCACAATAAAGTCATGTACCAAGTTTCAGTTGAATATGTTAAAGGGTATGGGAATAAAAAGTCTGAAAAAACACAGGTGGTATGGACAGACGGACGGACAGATAGAGAGCAAACATATAGTCCCCTCCATTGAAATCGGTAGGGGACGAATAATAGAGCAAACCCCATTAACAATTGTCATTTCTCTTTTCAAAAACCAAAACCAACTCCTATGCTAAGGTTTCTGCGAGTCCTTTCAGTGTCAGTTTTTGAAGCTTTCGCAAAAAGGACAACAACCTCGAGAATCTACCAGGGAATGAAGCAAACCTCTATGCCCAACTTCCCTTGCTCAAAACTCAACAGACCATCATTGCTTTTCACATTTTGCACATGCAGTCTCATAACAAAGTAGTTTTCTCTCATGGTTTCTGTTCATCTCATCTCCCAAATACCGAAGGTTACCGAGGTCGCAATACTCCTTCTTAGAGAGTGGGATATTTTTTACTGTACATCAATCCATCAATTTGTATTGGCTATGATAAGTGGAAAAGCCATCCTGGACTCCACATCAGTGGAAAATCTACCATGGACTCCAAGTCAGTGGAAAGTCGACCGTGGACACCAAATTAGTGGAAAGTCCACCATGGACTCCAAATCAGTGGAAAATCCACAGTGGACTCCAAATCAGTGGAAAATCCACCGTGGACTCCAAATCAGTGGAAAATCCACCGTGGACTCAATCAGTGGAAAAACCATTCCCAGTGGACTCCAAATCGGTAGGAAAACCATTCCCAGTGGATTCCAAATCAGTAGAAAACCATTCTCGGTGGACTCCAAATCAGTAGAAAAACCATTCCCAGTGAACTCCAAATCAGTCGAAAAATCATTTCCAGTGGACTCCATCCTGGAATAACCATTCCTAGTGGACTCCAAATCAGTAGAAAAACCATTCCCAGTGAACTCGAAATCAGTAGAAAAACCATTCCCAGTGGGCTCCATCCTGGAATGACCACCTTGAATTCCTAATCGGTGAAAGAATCATCCTGGACTCCCAATCGGTGTAAAAACCATCCCCATTGTTCCTCCATCCTCCAATAACCATCCTGGACTTAAAATCAGACTCTACATCTATTTCAACCTACCACTTTCGACGTCAGAAGCCTTTTTCTTGCATTCACTTGATGTTGACTGCCCAGATGTTTCATGTCTTAAGAAAAAACAAATCCTGCGAGAATGTGATCAGGTACTTTCCTGCATTGTGCAGCATTCCTTTGGTGCATATTAAACTGTGTGCCCTGACTGCTAGCTTTATACTGAACAAGAAAGATCGCATCTCTTCCCCTGCCCTTCACGAAGTGTATGCAAATTTTTCATGAGCCCATGAACAAATTGCAAATGCCTACCGATACCATCTTCTTCTTCTTCCTGTTCTTTTTTTTTTAAACAGGAGTAAGGCTCATGGAAGACCAAGGAACCTTCAGTTGAATTCCAGATAATGTGTAAATAATTAGGGCTGTTTGAGAAGTTGTAGTAATGGAGGATATCTAACATATAAAGCTTTTTCTAACCACTGACTGATTCACTCACTCACTGACGTGCGCTGGAGCGTTAATTACGATTCACACTGTCTCATCAAAATGCTTCTGCATGGAATAACAGTGAAGATGGAAACAAAAGAATGTCTGAAATCCATTTTCTGCCAGTAATACTATAAATACTGCCAAGAGACGAACACCGCCTGGACGCATCTGGCGACAAATTCTCATCCGGACATAAACACCGTCTTGACAGAGACACAGAGGGGTGGGAGGGGAGTTGGCAGAGAGAAATGTTATGCTTTATGAACAACACACACACACACACAAACACACAAACACACACACACACACACACACACACACACACACACACAAACACACAAACACACAAACACACAAACACACAAACACACAAACACACAAACACACAAACACACAAACACACAAACACACAAACACACAAACACACAAACACACACACACACACACATTAGTGCTTGGCCAATATTGGCAATTTTTCGGATATCGGCAGGTTGTAGTCAGGGTGATTACTGATTGTAGTACGCACTGTATATAACCCAAAAACCATGAGTAGCTTTCACCAAAAAACAATGCTGCATTTATATAGATGATTCAGGGATATGCTCACAAACAGAGCATTTGCGAATCAGGTCACTGAATTCAAGCACCTATTATTTTTTAAGGTTACCATCAGCCAAAAGGACAACATAGACCAAACAGTCAACATAGGCCAGATTTGTAAAATCCTCAATTTTAATACAATTAACCTGAAATTTGAAGATCATTTTCATATGACGTCACTGAATTCAACCACCTATTAATTGTGAGGGAAACTTAGGCCAAAAGGCCAATTTGGGCCAAATTTTCAAAAATCCTCAATTTTCATCTGATTGACTTGAAATTTGAAGAACATTTTCATATCAGGTCACTGAATTCAACCACTTATTGGTTTTGAGATCAACATAGGCCAAAAGGCCAGACAGACAGACAAACAGACAGACAAAGATAGAATAAGATGAAGACATTGTGCAGAGCACAATGCTTGCAAAATCCAGAAAACAAATTTGACCTCAAAAATAATTGGTGGTTGAATTAAATGGCCAAATATGCAACTCTTCAAATTTCAAGTGAATTGGATGAAAATTGACAAGTTTTAGAAATTTGGCCCATGTTGACACTTTGGCCTACGTGGACCTCAAAAATAATTGGTGGTTGAATTCAGTGACCTGACATGAAAATCCTCTTCAAATTTCAAGTCAATGGGATGAAAATTAAGGATTTTAGAAATAACACCTCAGTTGTTGACCTTGCACCTACGTTGACCTTTTGGTGTATGTTAACCTCAAAAATAATTGGCCACTTGAAATCAGTAACCTGAAATATAAATCCTCTTCAAATTTCAAGTCAATCGGATGAAAATTGAGGATTTTAGAAATACAACTTTCGTTGTTCACCTTGGGTCTATGTTGACCTTTTTGTCAATGTTGACCTCAAAAATAATTCTCTGGTTGAATTCAGTGACCTGAAATATAAATCCTCTTTAAATTTCAAGTTAATCGAATTAAAATTGAGGATTTTAGAAACACCACCATTGTTGTGGACCTTGGCCCTGTGTTGACCCTTTGGTCGATGTTGACCTCCAAAATAATTCGATGGTTGAATGCAGTGACCTGAAATATAAATCCACTTCAAATTTCAAGCCCATCAGATGAAAACTGAAGATTTTATAAATCCCACCTAAGTTGTTGACTTTTGGCCTATGTTGACCTCAACAATAATTGGCTAGTTGAATTCAGTGACCTGAAATATAAATCCTCTTCAAATTTCAAGTCCATCGGATGAAAACTGAAGATTTTATAAATCTCACCCAAGTTGTTGACCTTTGGTCTATGTTGACCTTATGACCTTTTGTCCTCGAAAACAATCTTCTTCCTTACTAAAATCTCTACCACGTGGTGAAGTTTCGTGAAGATCACTTTAAAATTGTGACCTGTGGGTGACAGACAGACAATAACAAAATCGACTGACCAATATACTTGAAAAATGTTCGATTTTGCAACTAACAAACAGAGAGAAAGGGGTGAAAACAAAACCACCTTCACCTTTGGTGGTGGATGTAATGAAACGGACAATTTGATGTATCCATGGCAACCTTCGGAGAGGGGTGTGAATTTTGCAAGTGTCATGCTCTGCACCACATATTTTTCTTGTTACTTGCAAAATCGAAGCTTTTTCAAGTAGTGTATATTGGTCAATCGATTTTGTTATTCTGTCTGTCTGTCTGTCTGTTTATCGCCTGCAGGCCACAATTTCAAACCTATCTTCACGAAACTACACCACATGGTCGAGTTTGTCATAAGGAAGAAGGCTGTTGTTTTTGATGTCAAAAGGTCAAAGGTTCAACATAGGCCAAAGGTCAATAACTGAGGTGGTATTTCTAAAATCCTCAATTTTCATCCGATTGACTTCAAATTTGAAGATTTCTATTTCAGGTCACTGAATTCAACGAGCCAATTATTGTTGAGGTCAACATAGGCCAAATGTCAACAACTAAGGTGGAGTTTCTAAAATCCTCAATTTTCATCCGATTGACTTGAAATTTGAAGAGGATTTATATTTGAGGTCACTGAACTCAACTAGCCAATTATTGTTGAGGTCCACATCGACCAAAACGTCAACATAGGCCAAAGGTCAACAAGTTTGCTGAGATTTCTAAATTCCTCAAATTTCATCTGATTGACTTGAAATCTGGAGAGGATTTATATTTGAGGTCACTGAAATCAACCACCAATTATTTGGTAGGTCCACATCGGCCAAAAGGGCAACATCAGCCAAATTCGAAGATCCTCAATTTTCATCTCATTGACTTCAAATTTGAAGAGGATTTGCACATCAGGTCATTCAATTCAACCACCAATTATTTTTGAAGTCAAATTTATTTTATGGATTTTGCAAATATCGTGCTCTGCACGACGTCTTCTTGTTTGTTTGTTGGTTTGCTTGTTTGTCTGCTGCTTGCCTCCAGCCCAAACCGCTAAACCGATAGTTCTGAAAATTTTGGACATTCATGTCACCCACCCTGATACGGTCCCGCATGAAAGTTTCATAAAATTTGATCCACCAGAAAGGTCCACATCGGACAATTTCAGCCAAATTTTCTAAAATCCTCAGATTTCATCCGATTGACGTGAAATTTGAGCAGGTTTTGTATATCAGGTTAATGAATTCAACCACCTATTACTTTTGACATTAGCATACATAGGTCAAAAGGTCAATCCAACAAATGCCAAATTTTTTAATCGTTTATAGAATTGTCGATTTTCATCTGATTGACTTGAAATTTGAAGAGCATTTGCATATCATGTCGCTGAAACCAAACACCTATTAATTTTAAGGTCACCATAGACCAAAATGTCAACATCAGCCAGATTTATAAAATCCTCAATTTTCATTCAATTGACTTAAAATTTGAAGAGCATTTGCATGTCGGATCACTCAATTCAACCACCAATTAATTTTGACGTAAACATAGGCTAAAAAGGTCAAAATATGCCAAACGTCCAATTTGGGCCAAATTTTCTAAAATCCTCAATTTTCATCCAATTGATTTGAAATTTGAAGAACATTTGTATATCAGTTGGCTGAGTTCTTATTTTTGAGATCACCCTAAGTGAAAAGTTCAACACAGACCAAAAGGTCAACATGGGCCAAATTTCTAAAATCCTCAATTTTAGTCCGATGAACTTGAAATTTGAAGTGCATTTGCACATCATGTCACTGAATTCAACCAGCTATTAATTTTGAGGTAAACAGGCCATAAGGACAATTTGGGCCAAAAAAAATTAAATCCTCAATTTTATTCGATTGTCTTGAAATTTGAAAAGGATTTACATACCAGGTCACTTAATTCAACCACCTATTATTTTTTAGGTCAATATTGGCCAACTGGTCAACATAAGCAAAAACATCAACATGGGCCACATTTCTAAAATTGTTTCTAAAATTGTCAATTTTTGTCCGACTGACTTGAAATTTGAAGACCATTTGCATTTCAGCTTCCTGAATTCAAGTACCATTTATTTTGAGGTCAACATCGGTCAAAAGGTCAACATTAGCCATATTTCTAAAATTATAAATTTTCATCCTATTGACTTGAAATTTGAAGACCGTTTTCATATCAGCTCACTGAATACAACCACCAATAATTTGTGAGGTCAGCACATGCCAAGAGGTCAACAATTTAGGATGACATTCTAAAATCCTCAATTTGCATGTGATTGACTTGAAATTTGAACAGGATTTACATACCAGGTCACTTAATTCAACCACCTATTATTTTTTAGGTCAATATTGGCCAACTGGTCAACATAAGCAAAAACATCAACATGGGCCACATTTCTAAAATTGTTTCTAAAATTGTCAATTTTTGTCCGACTGACTTGAAATTTGAAGACCATTTGCATTTCAGCTTCCTGAATTCAAGTACCATTTATTTTGAGGTCAACATCGGTCAAAAGGTCAACATTAGCCATATTTCTAAAATTATAAATTTTCATCCTATTGACTTGAAATTTGAAGACCGTTTTCATATCAGCTCACTGAATACAACCACCAATAATTTGTGAGGTCAGCACATGCCAAGAGGTCAACAATTTAGGATGACATTCTAAAATCCTCAATTTGCATGTGATTGACTTGAAATTTGAACAGGATTTGCATACCAGGTCAATGAATTCAACCACCAATTAATTTTTCAGTCAAAATGTCAGCACAGGCCTGATTTCTAAAATTGATAGATGCGGCCAAAAACGACATCTATACATATATATTTTAATATATATATATATTTTTTTTTTTAATATATATATATATATATATATTTTTTAATATATATATATATATATATATATATATATTTTTATATATATATATATATATACATATACATATATTTTTATATTCAACCGCCAATTAATTTTGATATTAATATCATACAAATTTTGATACAACTCTTGAGAAAGGTTTATGGATGCATGGTGCATTGCACATGTTGTTGATCGAAACTGTTGAGTCATTGTTTGTTCAATTAAAGGTTGGAGAATCTACCATGGAATCCATTGATTTTACTCCCAACCGCAAGTCTTTACTTGTAATTATTGGCGAAAACCATAGGCAGGACATTACCCAAGAAATGCCAACGATTTACCAAACTCGTGGAACTGATCGAAGTAATGAAGGCACATCTACGTTTCAACCACCGCTGTTTGGAGCAGGGCATTCTTCCCAAACCCCTGCAGTTCAGACCCCCCATGCTGGGTTTGGAAGAGAAGTGGATTATGCAGGCAATGGGATGGAAATTCCTTCGCTTGCGCATATCCAATTGCCACCATCGCCTCACA
Source organism: Eptatretus burgeri (assembly GCF_056783735.1). Taxonomy (NCBI): domain Eukaryota; kingdom Metazoa; phylum Chordata; class Myxini; order Myxiniformes; family Myxinidae; genus Eptatretus; species Eptatretus burgeri. The sequence continues at coordinate 62,285,947 of NC_140963.1, read as the reverse complement.
AAGCATTATGACCAAATACAACGTTTGGCTCATACTATCACGCCAATATTACCAAGTGAGTTGTGGGTTTGAGTACAACAGAGAGCCTGCACGTGTACTAAGCACACCAGGACATCGGTGGAGAAGCGACATCAACAAAAGTTCACCACTTTGTTAAATGGGACCGAGCGGGACGCGGCCCCAGTCCAGGATATCAACATGCTCCGGAACCGATGGGTGGTAAACCTGTCACGTAAATGGCTCTCAGATTGCCCAAACGAGCTTACTGCAGAAGGGCCTTAATTTTTCCATCACTCCCCGAGGCATTCCAAACGACACCATTGTGTCCCAGGTAGAGTCTGCGATCACGTACCTTGAGGACACGATGAAGAACAAGGTCAGATCATGGGTGGCTGCTGTTTTACTTAAACCTCCCCACATGCCTCGCAACAATTTCAATTTGGACCAGGCACAACGACGGGCTTTACAAGAACTATGTAAGATAGATGATGTGGCATTCTTACTGGCAGACAAGGGATGTGCAACAGTTCTGTTGGATCGACTCATCTGCATGAAGAAAATGCAGGATATCTTGGAGGATGCAAATACAAACGAGCACAAATCTCCGATCCAACTAAAAAGGAGCAGCAAAGGTTAAACTCATTGCTCGCCAGAATTAAAGCATCTCAAAGACTGTCGGTTGTACAGCAGCAATGGAGTGGCTCCCAGGGCCTACAGACTACCAAAAGTGCACAAGGCAGAATTCCCACTGCAGCTCATTGTCTCCTGTATTAATGGACAATCATATGCCTTATCTAAATTCTTGACCAACATCCTGAAGCATTTGGTTGGCAAAACAGAGCGATCCTTACATAATATCACTGCCTTTGCTGAAAAAGTGAAACATGTCATCATCAAACCACATGAGACCATGGTATCTTTCGATGTCGTCCCGTTATTCACCAATGTGCCCATAGCCATGGTAATCAAGGTGGCAAACTGGCAATTGGTGGAAGATGATTGGTGGAAACAGGCTGTGGGTGCCTTAAGGTTGATGGACGTGTGTGACATGCTCTCTGCTTACATCTCTTCCATGTACTTTGTCTTTGGCGTAGTGTATTACAAACAGGTTTTTGGCACCACCGTGGACTCGCCAGTATCGTCCGTCATCGCTAATATGGTGATGGAGGATTTGGAAGAGTGTACCATTCTGTCCCTGCCAGTAAAGCCAAGTGTGTGGTTCTGTTATGTGGATGACACTTTCGTCATCTGTCCCACTGATACCATGTATTCCATACATGAGGCCATCAGGAAAACTTTTCCATTGATCAATTTCACTCGTTAGGAGGAGAAGAATGGAACACTTCCCTTCTTAGACATGCTCATAACAAGTGATTCCAAAGGAAGTCTGAAGGTCACAGTGTATAGAAAGCCCACACACACTGACTGCTACCTTGACTTTAATTGCTGTCATCCATTGGAGCACAAAAAATCAGTGGTACACACCCTCTCAAAAAGAGCATGTGAGATACCATCCACCATTGAAGGCAAGATGAGAGAGGTTGACCATCTTCAAAAGTTTTTGAGGTTTTGATGAGAGAGGTGGACCAAGCTAGAGGTTACCCGGACAGCTTGCTGCCAAAAAGGATAATGATCCTACATGGCCCATCCAACAGACTGGGACCGAAGTAACAGCCCAGAGGTTTTTGTTCTGCCTTATATACTTGGTATCGCAGAGGATCGGCAGAGTATTGAAAATGGCAGGAGTGAGGGTAAGTTTAAAACCGGTCTTCACTCTCAAGAAAGCCCAAATGAGGGTAAAGGACAAGTTACCAAGGAAGGACAGGGTGGGGGTGGTGTATGCGATACCCTGTAGTTGTGGTGCCAAGTATGTGGGAGAGTCAGGGAGGACCTTCGGCCAACATATTGCTGAACATTCCAAGGCCTTTGAGTGCAATTATCCCAACAGGTCTGCCATTGCCAAACATGGGCTCAAGGCAGGATACACACCTTTATGAGAAAGGGTTAGCATTTTGGGCTCGACCCCAAAGAGGACCAGAAGACGGATTCTGGGGGCCTGGCATGCCGAGGAAACGGTCACATCAATCATGCAGCAGGTGGTGGATTTACCTTTAGCGTTTGGACCTCTCTTGCATTAAAGCACCAGGGAATCCCGGACATTGCATGGGGATTCCTCTTACTACGTCATCTGGCTGTTCGGTCCAGACTAACCCTCCCCCATTCCCACCCAACCTTCCTTCCCCCACCTCTTTTCCATACATGGCCATGTTTGCACTCTTGTGAATTAACTTAGTACATGCATTTACTGGCATGCTTGATGACTCCTGATCGTGTTTACTTGCAATGACAGTGACCGATTATTTTCTGATGTTATCTGAAATGTTTGGTGCAAGCGTGTTTACGTTAAGCTGGTCCATACCTATGAGGATGAGAAGCAGCGATGCCTAATCTCCTGCCCAAGATTTGCACGGCAGAAGATAATCGAGAACGACCTCACCGCTCTTCACATGAATAAGAGCAGACTAGTGCTAAATCAACCTTTCTGTGTGTATGAGCATCCGAGACCTGTCCAAGCATCTCATGTATGATTTCTACTACAGCCAGCTGAAAGAGCAATACGGGGACCGATGCAACCTCCTCTACTCGGACATGGACTCGCTCCTCCTCGAGATCCAGACAGAGGATGTATACGCGGACATGGTCACACACGCAGAGCTCAACGACACGAGAGACTACCTGAAAGACCACCCACTCCACAGCGATAAAACAAGAAGGTGCTTGGTAAGATGAAGGATGAGTGTGCCGGCCGCCCCGTCGCCAAGTATGTGCGGCTTCGCCCTAAGATGTATTCCATCCTCGAGGCCAGTGGGAAGGGTATCCGGAACGCTAAGGGTGTAAAGAAGTGTGTTGTAAAGAAGCACCTTTTCCATGAGCAATAAAAAGAGAGCCTCTTTGATAGGAAAACCTTCAGGCATGGTATGGATATGCTGAAGAGTGAGTTGCACCAGATCTATGGTATATGGGTAAACAAGGTGTCTTTATCCCCCTTTCACTCCAAGCAGTGGATCGCTGAAAATGATGTTGACACACTTGCATATGGGCACAAAGACTTCCCTGGCCTCTTTCGATGACCTGATAATAGATGAGTTACTTCGCTAAAAGCAGGAGGTGATATTATATTTCAATTAAATACAAATGGAGTTTTTACCAATCTGGGAACGCAATATACGATTCAGCAACCATAGAAATATCCCAAACTCACTTAGATGTCTCATAGTAGGCCTGAGCAGATGTGGGAAAATGTATTTGCTTTTAAAGATGCTCCTAAAGGGGCTGTCACACCTTGACGTTTTAGCCAGCGTATGGCAAGGTATCAAAATGTATGTAAAACGCTGGCGTACGCTGAACTATTGATTTTTTTTTTAAGTTTTGGGCATATAATAACGTGTTGGACGTATGCATAATGTATTAGTAATGTACACAGAACGTTTCAATCACATATAGATAACTTATACCAACGAATGCTGAGCGTGTTGTCGGCGTTCACAACCTATGCCCAACGATAGTCTAACTTATGCATAGTGCGCGGCAGCGTATCGCCGACGATCACGTGGCGTAGCCTAATAAAAGGCTGCGGCTCGACGATTCAAATCATAACCGCACTAGACATCGAAGTGTGAAGCCGCTGTCACACCTTGACGTTTTAGCCAACATATGCCGACGTATGAAAAATTTGCCGAACCAAGCTGGCACACGTCATATACGTTATGGGTAAGTTTTGTATACATTAAGAGCACGCTGGCATACGTCGTAGTACGCTGGCATACGTCGTCGTACGTCGAGAAATTTTCAGCATGTTGATAATTTCTCGACGTAATCGGCGTATGACACACGTTCCGCATACGCTGGCCATAAGTTGTAGGCACGTTACGCGATCGTTGATACACGTCGACACGCGTTACTTTACGTTACTCATAAGTCGAAACACGTCGAGGTAATGGTTAGCGTCAGTGTTCCAGACTCCCTGGTTTTTTTTTTTTTTGGTTTTTTTTTTCTTCAGTATGACAGTGATGTTGACACTTCGATTTCTCGTGCAGTTATGATTTAAATCGTTGAGCGGCATCCTATTAATTATATTATATTATAACCGCACTAGAAATCGAAGTGTTAACATCACCGTCATTCCGAAAAAAGAAAAAACCAGGGAGTCTGGAACACTGACGCTAACCATTACCTTGAAATGTTTCGACTTATGAGTAATTTACAAGCAACGTGTGTCGACGTGTGTCAACGATCGCGTAACATGCCTACAACACGTTACTCATAGGTTAGAAATAAGTTTCGGGTTCGCTAAACATTACCTCGACGTGTTTCGACTTATGAGTAACTTACAAGTAACGTGTGTCAACGATCACGTAATGTGCCTACAACTTATGGCCAGCGCTATGCGGAACGTGTGAGTCATACGCTGGCATACGTCGAAAAATTTCAAGCATGGAAGATTTATCTAACAGCTCAGCGTACTACGACGTATGCCAGCGTACTATGACGTATGCCAGCATACTATGACGTATGCCATCATGCTCGTAACGTATACAAAACTTACCCATATGTATTCGACGTGTGCCAGCGTTTTAGCCAAATTTTTCATACGTCAGGCATACGCTGGCTAAATCGTCAAGGTGTGACAGGGCCTTTACTCTGGGCTTTTTAGATTACGTCAATTTAATAATTTTCACGAAGCCAAGCTTTCAACCCGAATATCAACTGCTCTCACAAGGTTTCAACATGGGTCTTCAAAAAGAAGACATCATCGGTTTGTTCAAACTTCAAAACAAGCAGAATGATTATAACATCGAAGATGTCGTACAACTATTTTGCCAAACCCAAAATAAAAAGAAATTAAACCCTCCAGTATCTTGTATTCTTAGCGATAACTTGGATGACATACCCACACCACGAAATTTGGAGAAATCAAACAAGAACCTTATTCTATTCAATGATTGTGTAAATGAAAAAAAAAACGGTAATGGATAGCTACTATACCAGAGGGAGGCATTCCTCTTGTAATTGTATTTATCTATCACAGTCGTACTTTCAACTCCCACGTCACTCAATAAGAAATAATGCAAATACCTTCATATTCTTCAAGCTAAAAGTGAGAGATACGCGGAATTTTTGGAGAAATAACTGTTCAACAATATGTCGTAAAAGCGAATTTGAAGAGTTCATGAAGCCAAGGGCAAACATAATTATCTCGTTGTTAAAGAAGATGAGATGCTTTTTGATATGCAGTATTACAATAAATAGATGGATGCGCAAGAACGAGCAAGACGATTTAAGGAACATCAAAGGTGGGTTTCCAAAGTAGCTCAACAACAACAAGATATCTGGAAGAAATGGAGGCAAAAACTACCAGGTGAAGAAGCGTTTGAAAGCAAACAAGATAAATATTTTAAACCGCTTCTTAAAGCTTCTCAACAACAAATGGTAGAAACGGGGGTTTCCACAACTCCTTCAATAAAATACACCCGAAAAGGTTCAAATGATAAAAGATTTTGGCCAAATGACGGAGCAAGAACTAAATGATATAGGAGAATGGGAATATGATGATGAGGGATTATTCCAGCAACTTGAGGAGGAAAATCAACCTCCCAATTATGTTGTGAGTTCTTCAAAACAATGAATATTCAGCGGATTCAAAAACCATAGCGGGTCTCATTCCAACAAAAGGAGGAGAGGAGATTCTATTTTATCAAACTGAAGGTATTGATATTTAATGATACATTGGCATTCCTAAGCTCTGCTCGATCAAATGGTAAATTAACTCCAAGATTAATGTTTCTTCTAACAAAAGATGGGCATCACGATTCAACTTATTTTGATGAACCGTTGAATTTGAAAAATGAGGATGACGGAGTATAGATTGATTTACTGGACTCACTTGACGATGGGGTTTATGTTGCTGGGAAAATTGGGAAGAGGAATGAGAAGGAAAAACATATTATTGAACCATTAAGTAAGCTTGGTTCAGGTTCAGGTGTTATCTTTCTTCCAAATGACCCAGCACAGCTAATTAATAGACTGCTATTACTATGAGGTAGTAAGAAGGCTGGAAACAACAATTGCTTTAATGAGGCTTCAGCCATTTTAGACCAGTTGATGAATGTGAAAAAAATTAATAAAGGCCAATACAAATACATTTTATCCCATATACAATGAGAAGCATTATCTTAAGCTTTAACTTCACAACTAGTGATCGCATGGCTTTGTTTCAATACCCACTACAACTTGACCTTACAAAAGAATACGAAGCTTCACTATTGTCAATGGAAACTTAGAATACCCTGTTCAATATCACAGAGAAAAACAACAACTTCAGTTATAATCCAGGAAGCGGGTATAAAATGATAGCAATCCCACCCGGAGCATATGAGATTTCTCAAATATCTCCTGAAATTGCGTACCTTCTGAAGACACAAGGGGATGACCCAAGAAATATAACCATAGGCATCCAAAAACATACTTAAAAATCAAGCATTCAGTTGAAAAACAATTACAAAGATGATCTCACCATTGAAAATTAATTCAGAGAATTATTGGGTTTCTCCTCAAAAAAGATTGAAACGAACCCAATTTATTACATTGATGATACTATCCAAATATCTTCAGGTATAAATTCTGCATTGATTCACTTTGATTTGGTTGATGGGGCTTTCAATGACAGTAAAAGAACAAATGCAATATTCTCCTTCAGTGCATACTTAACCCCATTGGATATGAATTAAACATGGAACTGAAAAATCTTGTTTATCTGTCTGTATCAGCTAAAACCATCTACAGAGTAAATTTTAGAATCACCGACTAAAGTAATCGCCTGATTTCCTTCAATGGAGAAGTTATATCCATCAGAATTCACTTACGAGAAGTTCCCTTATAAGAAATATACTGAGACTTATTTTGTCGTCATATATATATATATATATATATATATATATATATATATATATATATATATATATATATATGTATATATATTAGTGTATGTATATATGTGTATATATATATATATATATATATATATATATATATATATATATATATATATATATATATATATTAGGGTGTTTCATTTTTTCTGAAGTGCAATAATTTTATCAGCACAGGTTTGCCTTTGAACCTTTCCTATAAAAAGTGCTTCATGCAAAATCTTAGCGAAATGGGACCGTGTTAACAGGTCGCACACTTTTGAATGGTATGTTGACGTTTTTAGCAGTGTCTCGCGTAGCAAACGCTGCTCATAGAGAGCTCAGCGTTGTTCATCTTCTTGTTCTTTTTGTGAAGACAAAACCTTAATCTCTTGGCCTCAGCTCTTGTATAGACAAGATCCGGATCTCCTTAAATACTGAGCACATGTACGGTGCCTTTTGAGAGTGTCTATCATGAACTTTTAAATATTGTTACGAATTTGGAATTCAATAGCACACAACATACAGGTTCCCTTAGTCAGCTATGTCGATAATTGCATATCGATATGTCGATATGTCGATAGCAGATACCGTTCTTCGGCTACTGGACACGTATCAGATTGCTGACAAGATCATCGGTTTCTCATTTGATACGACTGCGTCCAACAGTGGCATGATTAGCAGAGCCTGCACCATAATTGAACAGTCCCTTGGAAGACCTCTTCTTTGGCTGGCATGCCGACATCACATTCACGAGGTGGTACTGAAGAACACCTATGAACTCCTCCGGCTCTCCCCCATGTCCCGACATTCCCCTCTTCAAACGATTCCGAGGAAAATGGGACGTCTTGGACAAGACATCTGCCGGTACCCTCAGCGACGAACAACCCCTGGATGAGTGGAGCGAATCACAAAGGCTGAAGATGATAGACTTCCTCAGGAGAGTCATCCATGATGCAGCCCACCCAAGAGAGGACTATCTCGAACTCCTTCAGCTCTCTCTTCTCTACCTAGGAGGATGGAGTGGAGATCTGCCTCGATTTAGGGCCCCTGGAGTCTACCATCAGGCGAGATGGATGGCAAAGGCTATTTATATCCTGAAGATTGCCCTGTTTTTGCAACAACTGGAGCTGACGAGTTCGGAAAAACGCGGAGTCCGACGACTGGCCCGTTTCGTCAGTCTCATTTACATCAGATTCTGGCATGAGACAGCTGTCCCAAACTGTGCACCGAAGAATGACCTGGAGTTCTTGGCGATTCTCCAGGTGTTTGTGGATAGAGAACTCGGGTCAACGGCAGAGAAGGCCCTCCACAGGCACCTCTGGTACCTCTCAGAGCAAGGAGTGGTCCTAGCCTTCTTCGACGAACGAGTGTCTCCCGATGACCGGGCGGCCATGGTCAAGAACCTAAGCCGTCCAGCAACCTCGAAAGCACTCAAGAGACTTGAAAAGAAGAACTTCACTCTCCCTGACGGTTTTTCCAAATTGGTAACAGGGCGAACACTATAGGCCATTGGGATCTTTGCTGGGAGGATGGTCACTACCCATAACGTGGAAGATGTTTTGCAAGATCCACGAACTCGAGCCACCGTCCGAGGCCTGCAGGTCACCAATGATGCAGCAGAGAGAGGAGTGGCACTGATACAAAAACTCCAAGCCCGAACCGAAGACAAGCAGCAGAACCAGTTCCTCCTCAAAGTTGTTCATCATGACCGCAAGACTGTCAAGAGAACAAAGGCTGGAGTGACTGCTAAGTTCCCTCCTGCTCCTTGAGCCCAACGATTTGATTGCCCTGCTCTACTTGCATAATTGTTCTACATTTCTTTTTCATAAATTTTTTTGTTAATTTTCAGTTCAATAAACGTTCGTTGCAATTTTTTGTCTTCTCCTCCATTTGATTTTTTTCGAAGTTTCACTTGAAATGTGGAATCTTGTCCAACTGTGGGACCAGTAAATATTGACGAATCAAACCAAATATTTGCCGAAAATATTTATGGGTCATAAGAAACAAGGGGACACTTCTTCTGACAATTTTCAACAAATTTCATTTTTTTACCACCATGAGTGAAACACCCTAATATATATATATATATATATATATATATATATATATATATATATATATATATATATATATATATATATATATATATATATATATATATATATATATATATTGCCGACTGTGAGGAAGCATGAGCTGAAGAAATATATAATAATTACTGAAGGAGAGGGTATATACCTTTACCCATACCGTTGTTCGAACAATCCCCAGGGTAAAGGTGTTTATCTTGGTAGAGAATGCTACAAACCTAAAAGGCAACCCGGTGTTGGAGAACAATTTTGAAGTGGAGATGGAATAATGGATATTCCAATGGGCATTGGTTTAACAGTTCTTAAACATAAGGACCTCATAGGTTCAACTGCTTCTGTTGTGGGAAATGCTGCAAGTGCTATAAAGAGTGTGAAAGATGCTCAGAAGGAATCTTGTGAATTACAGGTTATCAAAGAAATTAAGAAAGGTAAAACTCAACTATCCCCACAAGAAAAACAAAAATTTATTCACATATTGGGGTCAGGATTTCAAAAGTTTTAGTGTAAAAAATATGTATTACTAAATATACTCAAGTATGGAAGTGATTGATAGTATCTACAATCACTGACGCGGGCTATAATCAAAGAATCCCAAGCCAATGAATCAAAAGCAGAGAATAGTTTTACCGTAGCAGTTCCTCTAAAAGGGATATTTGGATTCTGTGATTCTGATAAAGTTCTGTATGGACTAAAAATTAGATTTCAACGACAGAGAAAAAACAGTGTTTTCGGTGATAACAATAAATTCATTATTAATGAACTGTGTTGATATATCAGTGAATACACCCCTAATCTGAAAACGAAGGAGATGCTGAATAGAAGACAACTCAAAGAAGCTGCTGAATGTATCGTACCTGGAAAGGAGATGCCAACACGATAAACTACCTACA
>NC_140963.1:62248496-62253496 GCF_056783735.1 Eptatretus burgeri | reverse complement strand
GTCTCTGAAACAAGAAAGGAAGCATTAGTGACAAAATTACTGCTTTTTCAGATCAAACGAAGCATTTTAAAAGTTGTATATTTTTTTGGGACACCCTATATATACATTTCTAGCAAATACAACCTGTTGCTTCGCTGATGGAGGGTATTAAGGTGGGGGGTTGAGAGAGGAGGGAGGGGAGGTAGAGGGGAGACAAAAGGGAGGCGAATCTCGATAGGGGGGAAGTGCTTGGAAAGGGGGGGGGAGAGGTGGGGTGAGCTATACCTCATCAAATGTAGCTATACCGCAGGAGGGAGGGATGCGAGGATGGAGAAAGAGAGTTGTATGAAAAAAAAAAGAAAAGAGAAAGGTGAGGGGTGGAGGTGGGGTTAGTCAAGATAATGATATGTTATGCTTGATGACTGAACACACATACAAAAACAAACTCATGTCAGAACTGTTGTACACACAACGACACAACAGAGTTTATCATTTAATCTGCTGGCACATCTGCAAAAACGTTGATGTCCCAGTTCCAGAAAAATTGTGGGGAATTTTTTTTTTCTTCCGCATGACGGTGATGTTGACACTTCCATTTCTAGTGTGGTTATGATTCAAATCATTGAGCGGCAGCCTATTAATTATATTATATTATAACCGCACTAGAAATCGAAGTGTCATCATCACCGTCATGCCGAAGAAAAAAAAAATCATGGAGTCTGTAACTGACAGGTTCCTCCTGTGAAGCCCATTTTTTTTCTACCAATTCCCCTAAACACTGCCAATACGCCATTATACGGTAGCTGTAAGTTAGAAACTCATTCAGTAAGTTCTGTGGTCGTCCGGAAGATGTCAAATACATCTACATACGTCAATATGCGTTGGAGATACGTTACACATAGGTTCAAAGCACGTTAGGCCTCAGTCACATTTTTTCTACGGCGGCCGTACGCCCTCTGAATTGACAGAAACTTGCGGTGGCCTCAGGGTGGCCCTACACCGTTTGGCTATTTTACAGGTCGTAAGGTCGCCGTAGAATTATAACGCGGAGTTTTAACTTTTTTCATTTCTACGTTTGCCGTAGCAATTCGACAAGCCGAGAAAAAAAAATATTAACCCATTCGTTACCGTCCGTCTGGCCGCACGTTCGCCTTAGGGCCCCCTGCGGTCGGCTTGCGGGCACCTTGAGGCTACCTTGCGTCTGCCTTGAAAATTATATGGCCGCCGCAGGGCCCCCTTTAGGTCACCGTGCGACATCAAATCAAAGACCGTATGGCAACCCCACGTTTTCGGTCTTCACAATTTCTAAGACCTAAGGCCTAAGTCACATTTGCTCTACGGCGAGGATATGGCGGCCGTACGCCCTCTGAATTGACAGATACGTGCGGCGGCCGCAGAGTTTCTGAGGTGGCCTCAGGATGGCCCTATGCCATATGGCTATATTTTACAGGCCGTAAGGTCGCCGTGGAATTATAACGCGGAGTTATAACTTTTTTTCATTTCTACGTTCGCCGTAGTAATTCGACAAGCCGAAAAAAAAAAAAAACTGGTAAAATTTTTTTTTTAATAATGAACCCATTCGTTACCGTCCGTCTGGCCACACGTTCGCCTTAGGGCCCCCCTGCGGTCGCCTTGCGGGCACCTTGCGTCTGCCTTGAAAATTATATGGCCGCCGCAGAAACGCCCTAAGGTCACCGTGCAATATCAAATCAAAGACCGTACGGCAACCCCACGTTTTCGGTCTCCACAATTTATAAATACGCCGTGCCGCTCCCCGAAAAATCAAAACATATGTGACTGTTACATTGTGTGACCGTAGAAATACTGCGGCCGCCGTATAATTGCTAATGGCCGTAGATTTTGGAGACCCCACGGCCGCCGTGGCAAATGTGACTTAGGCATAAATATGCCGTGCGGCTCCCCGAAAAATAAAAACATATGTGACTGCTACATTGTGTGACCATGGAAATACTGCGGCCGCCGTATAATTGCTTGTGGCCGAAGATTTTGGAGACCCCACGGCCGCCATGGCAAATGTTACCTAGGCCTTACTCATCAGTTCAAAGCACGTTACTCATAGGTTCAAAGCACGTTACTCATAGGTTCAAAGCACGTTACTCATAGGTTCAAAGCACGTTACTCATAGGTTAGAAATAAGTTTTGGGTAGGCTATACATTACCTCGACGTGTTTCGAATTATGAGTAACTTACAAGTAACGTGTGTCAACGTGTGTTAACGATCGCATAACGTGCCTACTACTTATGGCCAGTGTATGCGGAACGTGTGCGTCATATGCTGGCATACATCTAAAAATTTTGAGCAAGCTTAAAATTTGTCGACATGCTCAGCATTCTTCGACGTATGCCAGCGTGCTTCAGCGTGCTCTTAACTTATACAAAACTTACCCATAACGTATTCGACGTGTGCCAGCATATTCGGCAAATTTTTCATACGTCGGCATACGCTGGCTAAAACGTCAAGGTGTGACAGGGCCTTGACACTTCGATGTCTAGTGCGGTTATGATTTGAATCGTCGAGCAGCAGCCTTTTGATCGGCTACGCCACGTGATCGTCGGCGATACGCTGCCGCGCTATGCATATGTTAGACTATCGTTGGGCATAGGTTGTGAACGCCGACAACACGCTAAGCATTCGTTGGTATAAGTTATCTATATGTTATCGAAACATTCTGTGTACGTTACTAATACGTTATGCATACGTCCAACTCATTATGAATAGGCCAAAAACTTTAAAAAAAAAACATCAATAGTTCAGCGTACGCCAGCGTTTTACATACATTTTTATACGTTGCCATACTCTGGCTAAAACATCAAGGTGTGACAGCGGCTTTATAGGATATTCTGGCCATCCATGCACAAATGCTTGCAACTACTTCTCTGAAACTACACATATGATTTCGATGAAACTTTACCACAACGTTCATCACCCTGCTTGTACCAATGTTTGTTCATGATATTAAAAAATAATCGGGCTGTATGATGGTCTATGGGGGTTGTCCCCCAAAATAGTTATTTGCTTTCTTCGCCGAAACTACACACACAATTTCAATGAAACTTGACCACAACCTTCATCACCCATGATCTACCAATGTTTGTTCATGCTATTTAAAATATCTGGGTCGACAGGGATTTACGGGCAAAGGGGGCGGGGGTTGCCTCCCAAAATAGTATATGCTACAACATTGATTCATTAGTTCATTTTGCTGATTCCATCCCACGTTGACTTTCTCCTCAGTATCTACCAAATCCCATCCCACGCCCAATGGTATTACCCCTATTTTTAGTTTGTCTTTTGCCTTCCATATCATTATAACCTCATGCTTTTGAATATAAAACTCTTTCACAAACCATTTCATCAGATAGATAAAGCTTATATTTATTATGTCTACAAGTCAGATGCACCTGAGTCGTTGCTTCCAGTGTGCAAGCATGCCCCACTGGTCTGTAAGGGCTGCACATTAACTTTAAGGTAATGGTTAGGATATATGAACCCAGATGACACAGCTCACAGGTGAGTGTGTTACCTCTCAGCTATCCTGGCAGAGATCGGTGGGATGTTTCCTTTTCTGCAATGAATCACACATGTGCTTCAATCTGTATGTAACGTGTCATGACGTTTGTGCGGCGTATTGATGTAACTCAGTAAAGATTTGTTATCTACTCCGAATAACGTTTTAAAAAATGTCGTGGTCAGAGTCAGGGAGATCACCAGTAGAGTTCGGGTCGTGAGCCTTGCCTAGTTTTCTTTGAACGTGCTTAATCGTGGCTTCCCTCAGTTGGGGGTGAGGGGGGGAGTGCTGGAGAGCTTGGCCCCAGGGATGGGGTGGAGGGGGTGCTGGAGTGGGTGGTGTGAGTGGCTTATCCGAGGCAGGGAGGGATTTCATTGGGGGAGGGAGGGGATGATGTTGGTCTGGGGGAGGTGGATGTTTTGTCTGGGGATGGCCGGAGGGGGGTGTTGGACAGGAGTAGTGTGACATTCTTCCTGACCCCCACAGGCAGCATGCTAAGAGACCACAGGAAGGTTCCGACGGGGCTTCCATCACACCGACTCCTGCAGCATTATTAGCCCACCTAAAGTTGGGTCACTGACACATCCTCATCCTCCATTTGGACCCATTCTTTATCCACACCTTTCTCTTTCATGTCCACTTTCACACAATCACTCCATCTCCTCTTCATTCTGCTGTGCCATCTCTTTCCAAGTGGTGTCATTCTCAACATCCTTCTGCCCACACACTCTTCTTTCCTTCTCATCACATTTGCATATCATCTCAATTTACTTCTCTGTGCAATCTTTGATGCTTCCACCATCTTCACAGTGCCTGATGTATAAATTTCTCACATGATCTTCATCTTTGCACCTCGCCTCTTGTCATTACCTCCACCACCGAAGGTGGAAGGTTATTTTTTTCACCCCTGTTTGTCCATATCTCTGTCTGTGATTAGGATATCTGAAAAAGTTAAGACAAATTCGTACAAAATTTGGTGGACAGATTGGATGTGTGACGTGTTATGTAGCTGCTTGCAGAATGAAAGCACAATACACTTTATCGAATATATACAGAAAAGCACTTTCACAATCCACATCATCAAATATATAAAACTCATATTTATTTTGTATTGCCTTTTATTCATAAGATACATGTAGATATACCCAAGTAGTTGCTTGTCGTGTGCAATATAGTGTGCAAGCATGCCCCACCATGTGTGTGTGTGCATATATATATATATATATATATATATATATATATATATATATATATATATATATATATGTATGTATGTGTATATATATATATATATATGTATGTGTATATATATGTGTGTATATATATATATATATATATATATATATATATATATATATATATATATATGTATGTGTATATGTATGTGTATATGTATGTGTATATGTATATATGTATGTGTATATATATGTATATATGTATATATATGTATATATGTATATATATATATATGTATATATGTATATATATATT
>NC_140963.1:62220996-62243496 GCF_056783735.1 Eptatretus burgeri | reverse complement strand
CGGGTGGAATGAGCGGGAACGTACAGGGAATTTGGTGGCAACGTTGCGGGGACCAGCCGCAGATGTGTTAAACGTGATCGCGGAGAGGATGTTGACCAGCTCCCACATTTGCGAGGCGTTGAGCCGTCGGTTTGGGTTTGCAGCAAACTGTGATCTGGTGCGGGCCCAGCTCCAGCACCGCAGATTAAAGCCGGGTGAGACAGTGCAGGAGCTGGCACAGGACATTTACCAATCAGTCAGGATCGCGTATTGGGACCTTACAGTGGAGGCGTGGGACAGACTGGCACTAGAGAAATTTTTAGCTGCTCTTCCAGACCCTGAGGTCCGAGCGCTAGTGGAGCTACAGGATCCACCCACCGTTCACCGTGCGGCTGAGTGCGCAGCCATCCTGGCCTCGTGGAGGCGGCCGGGTCGGGTGCCCAAGAGGCCATCGGTGACGGTCCGACAGGCGGAGATCCAGGATCAAGGAGAGGGGCTGGGAGAAATTGGCATTACCCAAATGTTTCAGGAAATTTGCCAGAAACTGTTGAGTTTGATAAAGGGTAATCCGGTAGTTAGTGCGCCAAAGCGGCGGGGTCCAGCCCAGCCAATAGAGCAATTCGATTATGGCCGAGGGGGTCCGGAACCGGAAGAGACATTTCACCGATACTCACGGGGGCCTTTTATGGGGAGTTGTTTCCGGTGCGGGCGAAGAGGACACATGCAACGATATTGCCGGTACCCGGCGATGGAGGGACCCTCCAATAGACTTTTAGACTCGGAGAGGGTGAATCCTCCTGCTGAACCGCCAGGTCTATCCGAGATGCCCTTTCATAGGTCGGGTCCGGAGATCACTGTCGGGGGTCGGGGAGACTAGATTGGGCTGAGCATATACGGCCATGCTCGGCTGCTGAGATTGTGGCGAAGTGCCTCCTTTGGTGAAAAAATTGAATTGTGGAAAAATTGGCATGGGTTTGTAAGTGCTGCTGGGTTTTAGAGTGACAATAGGGACAATGGGTAATTGGTAACAAAGCGGGCACGAGTGGCTGTCCAATGGCTGGTGCGTGGATCGGGTGAGAAGTGCTATGTGAGTTGTTTCAAGTTAAGAAGTGAAATGTATGGTGCACACGTTGATTTTTTATTGGACATGGTGTGGTAACAGGGAAGGTCATGGTCGGTGAAGTGTTAGAAATGCAGGTGTCACATGTAAGGCCGATGGGGTGGGGGAGTCATGTGGGTTTTGTGGGTGGGGATGATGTGCTTGTCCACAGGGATTGCTGAAGCTCACGGTGAGCGAGAATTGCGACCCCCTTCAAGGAGATTCACCACCTGGTGGCTAATGGTGACAGTGTCTGGAGGTAACTGGGAGAGGGTCTGGTTGGGCGACCAAGGCGGGTAGGACCTTGGCGACCCAGGAAGGCCAGAGGAGCCAGTGAGACCCCTTCCAGAGTGTTGTACGGGATTAGAGCTGATGGCTACCAGGGGGGGAGGGAATCAAAGGGTGCGGGGTGGAGAAACGTCCGGGTTGGACTAAAGCTTACCTGTGGGCATGGTTGCACCTGAGATGCCCCCATCATCTTGTGGTAACCCACCCCACGGCCACGACGGGATTCAGCCTGCATGATTAAAATGAGGACCATGACCTAGAAATGTGATGATGACCATGGTGTGAGTGTTGTGAAGATGTATGAGTCCCACTCGATCCCGCACAACTTGACATGTGCAGCAAGGGCATGATGTCCGCATAATTTTGGGGCAAGCAAATTTGAAAATTGGCTCCCCAGGTAACGCTGGGTCTATTAGCATCCACTGGGGGAGGCGGTCAAGTGTAAATATCCTGTGAATAGTGTCGTTAAGGCTTAGAGTAGGAATGTAAAGTATAAGTTTTTTTTTGTGGAACCTTTTGTTTCCCCTCCCCAGATCACTGGAAGAGTGTTGGGCAAGAGCGATGATCCAGAGGATGGAGTGCAACTTCGCTCAGTGCTCTCATGTGATTTAAAAAAAAAAAATAAATGAATGATTGTTTAGGCGAGGATAAGGCCATAAGGGGGTAGTACATTAAGCAGGATAGGTAAGTTAGCTGCGACTCGCTGCCCATTGCCCCTCCTACTTTATTTCGTTAGGTTAATTAGGTGTGAGTCAGTAAGTGTTAAGGCTGGTACGGTAGCGCCTGTGATATACCTTGCAGGAGCTGCGGTACCAGAGGAGGGGGCAGTGTTACGTTTGAGGGGGGGTATGCATTCAAAGGGTAATTAGGATGTTTAATTAGGTATGCCATGCTGTTCGAGTTTACCAGGATCTCGATGTAATAAGTAGCAATTCAGTGGTGATAAGTTGTCTAGTAAATGTTCATTTCTTCAAGGGGGAAATGATAATTGTCACGTAATTAGATAGGGACACGGGATAGGGTAAGTGTGTCTGCGTAAACCCCTTTTGGTATTCTCTGGAGGCTGGCCGTGACGTCACAGGACAGTGCTGCGGATGGCTCCGCCCCGTGATCACGATTAGCGGAAGGCGACGGCGGTGGGTCAATAAAACGGCTCGATTGGAAGTGACGAGCACCAAGGATAAAAAGGTTCTGTTCGGGGTCGAAAAGAAAGAGGAAGAAGATCGGGACAAAAAGATCGTATTTTTTTGGTGTGGAGGCTGTTGCGCGGAGAGCGTGCTTGTTGTTGTGCTGATTCGATCGTGTTCTTCATCGTGTCTTGGAGCCTTGCTGAGCCTCGTGCCTCACCTTGGTTGCTGGTAACAAAGATTCATTGGCTCTGGGGTTCTGCTGACTCGGAGTACGGGGTCGAACGGCGGGCGGACCTGCCTCCCTCTCCTGCTCGCAATTTGGTGCCAGAACTGGTTCCCTGGCGGCTGTGAGCGGACTTGGGCCAGGACCAGGAGGTCGACAGCACCACGGTTTCTCCTGCCCCCCTGACGAGAGCAAGGCCAGCTCATCTGACGCTGATCCAGGGACAGTTGCGTCCACACCACGGTCCAGCCTGACCACCAGAAATAGCTACGTTTTGTGTGTGTGTGTGTGTGTGTGTGTGTGTGTGTTTGTGTGTGTGTGTGTGTGTGTGTGTGTGTGTGTGTGTGTGTGTGTGTGTGTGTGTGTGTGTGTGTGTGTGTGTGTGTACTTGGCGCCTTCGAGGGTTTGAGATCTGTATATTCATTGGAATTGTCTGTGTTTTCCCCACGCCTTATCCCACACCATCCCGTCAAATCGCCCCTGATCCCTCTTCTTGCCGAGTCTTGTTATTTCTGGTTAATAATAAAAACAAATAAACATCATCAACTCAGTGAAAAGCGACTCGTACCACCTTCCTCGTCCCGTTTGCGGTGGAGCGATTGGAACCGCCATGTTTGGGTTATGAATAAATAAACCGCCTCCATCGTTTCGGCTCATTCTACGTTGGCGGGACTGTTCAAGTCCCGTGGACGTCACAATATATATATATATATATATATATATATATATATATATATATATATATATATATATATATATATATATATATATATATATATATTGTTGCGGTTTTCGCGCCCGCCGGCGTGCGACGGTCACGTAACTCGAATCGCGGCACGTCGCCCACCGGACGGACAATCCAGTCGTGACCCTCTCGGACTAACGCCGGGAACCAGTCACGGGTGGACCTTTCGGTCTCACCGCGATCGAGCCAATCAGCCCCCGCGTGGGATAGGGTTGCTCGCCAAATTCGAACTACCTAAGTACCCACGCGGAGGGTAGACCGGGCGATCGCACCTCGCCGCAGGTCGACTTCGGACACGGGCCACTTAAGCGGCCCGTTCCGTACTATCAGAATAACCGAGCGGTGTTATCGTCGACCTCGACGGTTCGATTAATTATCGGGCGTATTCAGCCCACTACCAACCCTTTACGTGAAGCAAGATGAGGATTCAATGGAGGAAAAGACGAAGCGAAGCGGGAGAACAGTTCAACAATAAAGCACATTTATTCGCGGCACACGGGAAGCACACAAATACAATTCCACCAAATGCACACAAAAAAAGAAAACACAATTCCATTTACACAAAAAGCAAACATAAAAGTGAAAACACAGTGCAGAGCTAATACCGACTACCGAGCACACGGCAACACTTATACAATTCTACTTCACAGACGGCGCCGACAACACATACCCAAAACCAAGGAAAAGAAATACCCCAAGAATGAGGTAGGCCTGGGGCCGAGACCGGGTCGGGCCTACCCGTCTGGTGATGAGACGCGGAGCGGCGATGGCCCCGCAACCCGCGGGCCTCGTGGACAGTGCCTGGCAGGGGGTGGGAACGGGGCCCCCTTGGTCGCACTATCTCAGCGCGGGGGAAACAGGAGGGGGTTGCTGATGCTCGGGGTATAGAGGATCTTTATTATATGCGACGAGCGTCTCCACCTCGGCCAGGTCGCGCTGTCGGCCTCCCTCGGGTGCAGCTTCCTGCACGACGCGAGCACCCCCTCGTCTGGTGTCGCCGCCTTTCCACAGCTCCGTCCCCTCCGTTCCGACTCCAACGCACACGACGAGCAGCTCCACCGCCCGCGAAGTCTTGACCCTCTGCTTCCGACTCTCCTCTTCTTGACTCTCCGACCTCGTTCTGCTGACTCTCTCCGACCCGTTCTTGTTTGCGACTCTCCGAACCTCCGACCGACGAACACGGCCCCTCCATCCCCCCCGCAACTTCGCCCCCGACCCCCTCCCTTTGACCTTTCACCTCGCTCCCCATTGGCCCGAGAAAAAGTGGGCGTGAAGGCTTTTTGATCCACAAATTTGCATATATCGATCGTTCTGGAGGCGGGGCCAAATCGCCCCTCGCTCACCGATTGGACGGCAAAAAGTGGGCGTGTGTCGTTTTTGATCCGTTTTTGAAGCAGAAAATCCGTGATTTTGTACACGCTGTTCAACGTGCGCCCTACACGAGTCCAGCATCGGTGCCCATGAGTGGCGCGAGATGACGGTGATGCGATGGTGGCGAGTTGTGACGGTAAAGGTCATGGCGGTTGTGGTGAAGCGGCGTTGTGGTTGGTGGTTGTTGTTGTGGTTGTGATGGTGGCGATTGGTCCAAAATAAAGATAGTAAAAGAAAAACGGCTATCCTGAAGAGTCGCAGCACGTATAAATGACATGTATTCCCACTAGACAACGGGTTTGGGCCTAACTACACATGCACTTACCGAGATACCTCACCTAAGGGACCTGAATGGTGGTTTGCGAATCTGGTAACCACAACAATATATATATATATATATATATATATATATATATGTATATATATATATGTATATATATGTATATATATATGTATATATATATATATATATATATATATATATATATATATATATATATATATATATATATATATATTTCTAGAATTTGTTCATGGTGCCGGCAATAGCTTGCATACCCTTTGTGAAGGACACCATGGGGATGCCCAGTTTAATGTCCATCCGAGGGATGGCACACACATTGATGAATCACCCTACCTGTGAAACACCAGAATGGCAGTTTATAGCTGGGTCGGGATTCAAATCCAGGCGAGACAGCATCGAGGTGAGGGTGTGTACCTCCAGCCCTTCCTGCCAGCCCCAAAGCCCCACCTTTCCTCCCCGATTACAGAATCTCTTAAATTGTTTCCTTTCGTAAACTGTCGATGTGGTTCTTTTTTAAATCGTTCTACAGCTCAAAAACCAATGAATAAATAAAACAAGCAGTCATAGACTGGTACTTACGAAATCGTCAACTTGACCTCTGACATTGTCGAATAAAAGCTGTCTCTCGAGAAGGTAGCGACGCAAACCAGAAGTTTCTACGATGATTCTGTACAAAACCATCAAAAATCGAATGTTTGACCTCACTGTGACCTTGACCTTTGACTGATTTTGACCAAAATCTAATCAGCACTAGCCATCACCCTCCTGAATGACGTGGTGTAATTTGATATTGGTAGCTTCTTCCGTTCTGGAGTTATCATGCCTACAAACAAACAAACACACACACAAACAAACATACAAACAGATGACGGAAGTCATCAATATACTTACGAAATATTTAGATTTAGTAAGTAACAAGCAGTCAGACTGGTACTTACGAAATCGTCAACTTGACCTCTGACATTGTCTAATAAAAGCTGTCTCTAGAGAAGGTAGCGGCGCAAACCAGAAGTTTCTACGATGATTCTGTACCAAACCATCAAAAATCGAATGTTTGACCTCACTGTGACCTTGACCTTTGACCGATTTTGACCAAAATCTAATCGGCGCTAGTCATCGCCCTCCTGAATCACGTGGTGTAATTTCACATTGCTTGCTGGCTTCCGTTCTCGAGTTATCGTGCCTACAAACACACACACAAACACACACACACACAAACAGAGGACGGAAGTCATCAATATACTTACGAAATATTTAGATTTATTCAGTAACAAGCAGTCATTGACTGGTACTTACGAAATTGTCAACTTGACCTCTGACCTTCTCCAAAAAAAGCTGTCTCTAGAGAAGGTAGTGACGCAAACCAGAAGTTTCTACGATGATTCTTTACCAAACCATCAAAAATCGTAATGTCGACCGAAGCAAAAATCTCCATTTCTCCACGCAATTATTTAATATTATTTTATCAAAGTCACAAAACCGTAATATTCGGCCACCCACCAACAATCTTTACATAATCCGACAGCTTAGCGAGTCAGGCATGCGACGATAACCTTTATTGGGATAAAAATGACTTTTAAACACCATCTTTATCGAAAACACCGTCAGCGCGCACACGCAAAACCTTTACGTGACTCAACGACGCTTCTGCTCGAGCGCGCTGCACCACGTGATGAGCCGTGACGCGGCGAGTGAAATATTTTTTATACAATTTTAAAACGTCTCCAAAACATCCGATTTTTTCACCAGAATTTCGACAACCGAGTTTTAAGCATCCTCAGAGATCGCAAAAACCGAAGACAAAATTAAAATCGAAGTTAAAACGAACTCGTAACGTCAACCGAAGCAAAAATACTCCATTTCTCCACATGAATTTATGGAATTATGTTTGACCTCACTGTGACCTTGACCTTTGACCGATTTTGACCAAAATCTAATCAGCGCTAGCCATCACCCTCCTGAATCAGGTGGTGTAATTTGACATTGGTAGCTTCTTCCGTTCTCGAGTTATCGTGCCTACAAACAAACACACAAACACACAAACCCACACACACACAAACAAACAAACACACAAACATACAAACAGAGGACGGAAGTCATCAATATACTTACGAATTCTTTAGATTTCGTAAGTAATAAATGCACTCTCACCGCAACCAAGCTTATCAAAAACCTCCACTTTCTGAGTCAAAGACATCACTTTCTTCTACTTTCTTGCACTTTGTTCACCAAAAGCAACAGTTTTTATCCCCCGCTACGTGGCGGAAGGGGGATATTGTTGTCACCCGGGTCGTCCGTCCGGCTGTCCGTCCGTCCGTCCGGCTGGCTGTCCGGGCATCAACATTTATAGCTGTGAGTGCGATAACTCATAAACTGTTTGCCATATCGATTTGAAATTTGCGTCACACATGTATGTACCACCTGAAAAGGAAGAACCCTATTGATTTTGGGTGTGGCCAGATCCAAGATGGCCGACTGAGGCAGCCATCTTGAAAAAAATGTTTTTTCGCCATATCGATTTGAAATTTTGGTCACACATGTACCACCTGAAAAGGAAGAAGCCTGTTGATTTTTGGCGTGGCCGGATCCAAGATGGCCGACTGGGGCGGCCATCCTGAAAAAAGTTTTTTGTAATAAATGGAAAACTGCTTATTTGATTTCAATTATTTTTGGTTACGTCGTTGCTCACCCCTGGGGAACTTTTTCGAGATGATGATCAAATGGTGTCTTGTTTCCAATTCACCTCCCTCAATATCTGGAATATGTATGACCTTTTTCATTCAATGGCGGGGGATTCCCCATCTCTGATGGTATATTTCCTCTTGGGAGCCATGTTTAAAATCACTAAAGACAATAATAACTGAAAACAAAGGAATCGATTACAATTACATGGAAGATTACACCGAATGCAGTGTTGATGCGAAGACGGGTACATCACAGCACTGTGTGCGCTGCTTGTCTCAGTTACCACCGACACCGCAGCAGCACCACCGATTTACAATTGAATGCGAAAGTCGATTGTACACGTGTAAAGTCAAAACTGTTAACAATAATCACTTATTTTCTCCATCACTTTACGCTTCAGCATCATTAATGGTGCCAGAGAAACAACAAAAGGCTCGTGGATGCAAGGTAATCATCAGAACTCAGCTCAAAACCACAATTGGTCGAAATAAAACCCCATGACAAAGAAATTGATACACAAGAGGTTGCCCGTGATTGGTCAAACCCCGCGATATTTCAATCCGCGATAGTTATGTGTTTACTGTATTTTCACCACGTATAACATTCCCAATTGTCCCCTACATGAACAATCCCACCCTTGGATTCCTTGAAATAATGGCTTGGCACTTTTACAAGACTTGATCCAGCCACCTAAAGAAATGAGAGGAAGTGGGGGAAGAGGGTTGACAAGAGGTAGAGATGAGAAAGAAGTAGCTGGAAGAGGGGGGAGGGGTGTTGAGTTCTCACCCAATGGTCTGTCCCGATGGTCCTGGGATTTACCTCCTTATGTTCCCTCCTCCACTCAGCTTGTGCTCCCTGGTGTTCGAGCGCTCGATGGTGCAGATGGCTGCACACGATGGCACTCCGTTTGCGCTCCCGGCGTTCATGCGCTCAGTGGTACGGATGGCTGCACGTGATGGTATGTGGCAGTTTGTGATGGAAGAACGGCTGGCTGCGAAGGGAGGAGAGTTGAGGAGCTGTGATATGGCCGCGCAACGAGGTGAGGACAACATGGTCTCGTGTGTACTATGTGTGAACGTCTTTATAGCTGTGGAAGAACTCTGGGAAAGGTTTGAAACAACAAAGGGCTTACCTTGGTTAGCTTTTCATTGTTGCTTATGCAA
The DNA here is from genome assembly GCF_056783735.1 of Eptatretus burgeri. Classification (NCBI taxonomy): domain Eukaryota; kingdom Metazoa; phylum Chordata; class Myxini; order Myxiniformes; family Myxinidae; genus Eptatretus; species Eptatretus burgeri. The sequence goes on along the minus strand of NC_140963.1, from coordinate 62,234,509 downwards.
CTTTCTTCGGCTAGAAGAGCATGGGAGTAGTCAATTTATTTTTTATAATCCTAGGCACCTTGGTTTAATTGATTAGGTGAGGGCTAATTGGTTATTCCCTCCATTCACAGGTGAGAGATGTGAGTGGGTCTTTGCTTTTCATTTATATTTTGACTGCTTTTGACATTTACATGTGGTACATGCTTGGGAGCCTCAGTGGTGCATGTTCCTGTCTGTACTGTCGCTGATTATTCACCAACAAGTGATAAAACTGGTCCGGCAGCTGAGAGGGTGTGTAGCGTTGGGATTCTCATGTGTGTACTACTTGTGAATGTCTTTACAGCTGTTGAGAAACTCTGAGAAAGGTTTGGAATAGCAAAGGCCTTACATTGCGTCGCCTTTCATGGTTGTTTTAAGCAGTTTCTTCGGCTCGAAGAGCATGGAGGAGTCGGATTTATTTAGACATTCCTAGCCACCTGGGTTTAATTGATTAGGTGAGAGCTAATTGGTTATTCCCTCCATTCACAGGTCAGAGATGTGTGTGAGTCTTTTTTCATTTATTTGTTGACTGCTCTTGACATTTACGTATGGTACATGATTGGGAGCATCAGTGGTGCATGTTTCTATCTGTGCTGTCACTGCGCTAATATTACATGTTGATATATATAAATATATATTTGGTATGTCTATGTTCAATAAACACACATTTCCACATCGAAGTTGGTTTTATGAAAATTTGATTGGTGGGAAGAAAGTTGCGAATAGAAACGTGCAAGAAACACGTTTGGACGGTGGAAGAGGGTGTATAGCAAATAGTGACATACATTACATATTTATTGTTTTGGGTTTGGGGGGTGCGTGGTATTGAGGGAGTTTCTCGGACCCACTTCCCAGCCCCTGAAGCCGAGGAGTCGCAGATAACTCCGCAGCAACACAAGTTGCTAAGCAACCACAACTGCAGTCTGAGACGCTTAATTTAGGTAGGATCCAGTGATCCCACTTTACCTTCCTGGCAAATTAATCACCCCAGATAAGGGCTGTGCTTCCCAATGCCCCACTGCTGTCAATCAAGAATAGCTGAGCGACGCTGTAATTGGTACGTTGCCTAATCTCTGACCATAACAAAATGGCTGGGCAGAACTCTCATTCGCTATTTACACACTATGTTCTAACCAATGGAATGAGACAGCCGGGCAGTTTGAAAAGTTGTTTATAAGGATTCAACAAAGGCATGCATTTACAAGCAAAAACAGGGACACACAAGAAAACTTTCACCCCCAGCACGTCAGCTCTCTTAAAAAGTCAACTTATCACAATTCTACACACAGCAGGTGCCTTAATCATTCAGAGTGGTAAACAAGATAAGGAAGAGTGATGGACAGGGAGGAGAGAAGACAGGGTGTGTTCGCGAACTTTCACTCATCTGATGCAAGCCAGAGGGCTTACGTTGGTACCAACGTGAGAAAGGGGAGGGCGAAAGAAGAGGAGAATGGAGAATGTGGTGCACAGTGTAGGGTGAGGTATAGGTGAATGCTTGTAATGCTTCAGAGGAAAGGGTGATTTGCGAGTCAGTTACCCAGCCCAGAAGGGATGAGGGTTTAATCTGTGAATACTCTCGTGTGTTCAAAGTTAACAAATTAGAAGTGGGGAAAGCCAGAGACAAAACATAAGTTAGTGTATTAGCCTGGTGCGTCCAGACAAGTTCTGCTGCTTGGCCCAATAACTCAGCTCTCCACTGCCTTGTGTCACCAGACTATTTGCTCCAAAGATCTTGTCCTCGCAGCTTCAGCCTCACAGGTTCAGCCTTGACTTCAATCTCCCCCAGACACGCATAAGCTCCAAACCTTTCGATTCTTGGGTTTTTATTGGCCCTGGTAGGGGTGTGGTCCGAGTTGCCGAGCAATCTTGAGTACAGCTTGAGCGAGGGAGGAAGGAAGAGGGGGAGTGAGGAGGTGTGGGAAGTGAGGAAGGAGGGGTGAGTGAGGAGGAGTGGTGGAGTGAGGAAGGAAGGGGGAGCGAGGAGGTGTGGCAAGTGAGGAAGGAGGGGTGAGCGAGGAGGGGTGGTGGAGTGAGGAAGGAGGAAGGAGCAAGTAGGGGTGCAGAAAGGGAAGGCAGCATGAGGGGAGGGCAAGGGAAGGCACCATGAGGGGAGGGCAGGGGAAGGCAGCATGAGGGGAGTACAAGGTAATGCAATGTGAGGGGAGAGTCCGTCCAGACATAACCACCATCCAGCCATGTCTGGAGATAACCACCTTCCGGATGATTGGTATACTAAGAGGGGGGGGGAATTGAGAGAAAAAGAGGGGTGCAGGAGCAAGGAGGTAGGGAGACTGAGGAGGGGTGGGGAAGTGAGGAGGGGTTGGGGAAGGGTAGGCAGCATGAACTGAGGGGAAATAAATGTGAGGGGAGGGGAAGGCAGTGTGAGGGGAGGGCAAGAGAAGGCAGTGCGAAGGGAGGGTCTGTCCCGACATAACCACCACCTGTACACGTCCGGAGATAACTACTATCCGGGCATAACCACCGTCCAGATATGTTCAGAGACGAAAAGAGAGAGCGAGGTGGGGGAGGATGCTGCATTGTATGAGGAGGGGGTGGAGCAAAGATGGGATAAAGAGAGAGAGAGGTGGAGGGTAATGGGGGAAGGGGAGTTAGCAGAGAATGTCATGCTTTATGAACAACACACACACACACACACACACACACACACACACACACACACACACACACACACACACACACACACACACACACACACACACAATCGTCGTGTGACAGGTGCAAAACATTTGGCTCTGTTATTGAGAAAACACATTAATACGGCGAACGGCTCGGAAATGTCCAAACTATGTACGAATTAGACAAATGAAGACTGTTTTAGCAGTCGGAACTGCTGCTAAATTCAATTCTGGAGCTTAAATTTTGTAATTCGGCTTAGTTTAAGAGATTCTCGAGGTTATAGCATGTGCAGAAATGAAACAAAGCCACGAGCGCTGGCATCTCCAGACATTTATAAGCATTGCAATATATCCAGCAATTCGTATGAATGATGATCAAGGCATTCGATAATATGAGTGAGGAAAGTGAAAAATAAAACTTTATCGTTAAGAAATTGTTGCGGCCTGTTCCAAGTCAAGGCATGGTTGAGCAGGCTAAAAAAAAACATGGCGGCATCAGACCCCAGCGAGGTTACCCAGGAAGCATCCGAAGACCCCAGAGAGCGAGGTGGCCGAGGATCTCCTGATGAAGGAAATAATTACATAAGGCCGTTAATTATCTTCAAAAGGGGTGTTTTAATTATCCCAAATACCCAATGTTCACTCATGCACTTCCTTGGAGTTCCCTTCGTACACATGCAAAGTTTGAGGTCACGAGGTTTGTTTCATGGTGTTGGAGTTATGGAAGACACACACACACACACACACACACACACACACACACACACACACACACACACACACACACACACACACACACACACACACACACACACACACACACCACAGGGCCATACACAAAATAGGTGACACATTAATCTCACCCAATAATTACCTCCACCACCAAAGGTAGATGGATGTTACATTTCCACCCCTGTTTGTCTGTCTGTCTGTCTGTCTTTGAGTAGGATAACTCAAAAAGTTATCGAAGGATTTGGAGGAAACTTGGTGGACAGGTTGGATATATGCCAAGGACGAATTGTTTAGATTTTGGTGAAGATCCGGATCTGAGAATTTTTCAAGTGATTCTTCACGTTTGAGTGATTGGGCTAAAAACGATATTTAGCATGATATCTCAAAAAGTTATGAACAGATTCGGATGAAACTTGGTGGACAGGTTGGGTGTGTGACAAGGATGAATTGCTTTAATTTGGTAAAGATCCAGATCCGGATGCGAGAATTTTTAAAGCGATTCTTCACTTTTGAGTGATTGGGCTAAAAATAGCATTACATCTCAAAAAGTTATGAACAGATTCGGATGAAACTTGGTGGACATGTTAGGTCTGTGACAAGGATGAATTCCTTCAAGTTTGGTGAAGATCCAGATCTGTAAACGAGAATTTATTTTATTTTTCAAGTGATTCTTTACCATTGAGAAATAGAGTAAAAAACGATATACAGCATGATATTTCAAATCGTTATGGACAGTTTATGACAAAACTTGGTGAATGAGTTGGTTTGGCGACAAAAACTATTCGATTTTTTTAATGGATTTGTATTTTATTATTTTTATTTTATTATCATTTTTGGAACGATTGCATTTTTGTTAAAGTCCAGTTCCAGATCCAGCCTATCAGTGAAAAGCAAAACATAAACTGTTCAGCCTGGCAGGGGTATGGCACTCTACCAAGTGCCGTTGTCGTTGGACTTGACTTTGTAGAGACACAAAGTGAGAAATGGAATTGAAAAAAGAAACGTTTTAAAGGTGCTGAAAATAAAATCCCAACAATTGAATCAAAAGTTTACTGCTGTTGATACATTTGTGATACGCCATCTTTTACACAACCTTATTTATCATGTTACATTGCTTCTTCGTAACTCTGGAATGTTTCTTTTAAATAACGTCAAACATTGCTCAAGGCAATGCTGACACATAAGGTCAATTTTAATATGACTTTGTGTCCTTTACTCTCAGTCGATAAATTGTAACGCTAATTGTGCCATAAATTTGATTATCTTGTGTTGTGTACTTTTAATCAGTGCCATTTTGTTAGTATTTTTACATCATTAGCTTTGTTCCATTTACTTGTCCAACCAATTGCAGTAGTGTTGGTGTGTTTTTTTTTTCTTCTGATTTCCAACCAATCATTTTGCCACACACTACTATCGGGCTCTGGGACCTCCCCCTCGGTAAACGAGTGGTGAGGAAGGCTTTTATGGAAGTGTGATGACGCTTTCCTGCCTTGCAGCTTGCTATTTACACCATAGTGGAAATGACTCACGGACTTGAATTTCAATGGAGTGAAACCACATTTGCTGCCCTATCTTCAGCAACGCATTTCCTCTCTCGACTCATGGAGTTTCATACCACGTGTCTTTTTGTGACCCTTTCCTCCAGCAGCACTTTTGCTCTCTGCACCTGCAGCTGAGTACCACGTGCCGCGTCGCGGCCCTATCTTCAATACGTTTCCGTGCCTTCAATACGTTTTTGTGCCTTTCGACAGCAGGACTGCTGTCATGGAACCCCTTTTAGAGAGCAAGCTTTTTCTCACAGGCACTGGTCCTTTATGACACCCGAGTCGCCGAGTGGATCACATTATTTTGTGGACATGACGCCGAACAACTGGCAGATCTCGCCAACAAGATCATGGAAGTCTCTTCTCCTTTGTCCTAAGGTAAGCACATAGAGGCTGTTTCAAAACTTCAACAACAACTTTCACCTTAACCGGACCAACCAAGTCTGTGCCATGTCCATCCAGGTTGTGAACTTGTCCAGACAAGTACAAGCTTTAACAACACAACTACAGGTGGAAAGAGAGAGGTGTACAAGTCATGGGCGCGGTCCATCGAGAAGTCAATCAAGATGACACAATCCCAATTCAAGCTCCCACCAACATGCCAAACGGATGAATTGATACCATTGGAAGCATGGAGAAAAGGCATACAAATGCATCAGCCCATGCTCATTCCAATCCCGCTCTTCGGAGCAGGGAAATTCCAATGTCAGTGACTCGTGGTGACAAGTCAGCCTGGCAGTGACACATCAAGCCACCAATTCTACATAACTGACAAGGCACCAGTAGTCACCAAGGTACCATAACTGACAAGGTACCAGGTTTTTAGTGGATACTGGTGCTGAAATGAGTGTTTTACCATCTTTTCACAAAAGCAAAGGCCAGCCGACATCAATCCAGCTGCAAGCAGTGAATCACTCACCCATCACCACATATGTGGAGAGATCTTTAATGCTAGATCTTGGATTGCAACGAGTATTTCCATTGGTATTCGTTGTTGCTGAGTTGCCTTCACCCATCATTGGGGTTGATTTTCTTTGCCAGTTTGGCCTGCTGGTGGATATCAAACATTAGAACCTCATTGACACCACAACCAGCCTTACTGTGTGGGAATCATCAATAATACACCCTCCATCAGCCCCATTTTCGTGAAAGCTACATCTCCTTCACGTTATGACACCTTCATGAATACCCAGAGATTGCTCGTCCAGCATATAGGGATTGTGAGATCAAGCACTCGACTACTCGTCACATAATAACTCATGGACATCCAGTTGCAGCATGACCATGTCACCTTGCCCCTGATCATCTGAAAATCAAGTCAGAGTTTGAGCACATGTTTGAACTTGGCATCATACGACAATCTGATAGCAACTCATCTTCGCCCTTACAAGTGGCACCGAAGAAGTCACCGGGTGACTGGCGACCATGTGGTGACTACCGTTCACTTAATGAATGCACCATTCCTGATCGCTATCCATTTCCCCCATTTGCAGGATTTATCATCCTCCCTCGAAGGTGCACGTGTTTTCTCCAAGATAGACCTTGTCAGAGCATAACATCAGATACCAGTAGAGCTGACTGACATGGACAAAACAGCCATTACAACACCTTTTCTGCTCTGGGGGTTTGTTTGCATGCCATTTGGCTTGCGTAATGCCGTGCAGATGTTTCAGAGGTTGATCGATGATCTAATCCATGGTCTCCCTTTGATCTATGCTTACCTTGATGATCTGCTCGTCGCAAGCCCCACAGAGGAAAAACACAAGGCACACCTACGATGACTTTGTGAGTGCCTTGCAAAGTATGGCATTGTCATCAATTCCAGCAAGTGCCAGTTTGGGGTGTCATCACTCATCTTCCTGGGACACATCATAGACAAACACGGTATCTGCCCACTGGAGGAGAAAGTCAAGACCATACAATCCTTTTCTGCACCCACATCACTGTGCAAGTTGAAGGAGTTTCTTTGCCTTGTGAACTTTTTCATTTTTTCTTTCTTTCTTTTCTTGGCATTTTCATCCCTGACTGCGCAGACGTATCTCAGCCATTAACGGACGTACTATGTAACAAGAATAAGAAAAATCAGCCTATCACCCACGATAAAAATAATTGTCTGCCTTCCAAGAGGAAAGGTGATGTGGCTGAGGCTACAATTCTTGTTCATCCCAAGGCTGAAGCACCACTGCACCTCTTAGTCAATGCATAGGACGTGGGAGTGGGAGGAGTTTTGCAGCAAAATGTAGATGACGTCTGGCAACCACTCTCCTTTTTCTCAAAGTGTTTTCAACCTGCAAAGGTCAGATATAGCACGTTTGGGAGAGGACTTCTAGCAGCCTACCTGTGTGTCAAACACTTTCAGTATGTGCTAGAAGGAAGGAGATTCTCTATCGATATGGACCACAGGTCACTGGTCAATGCTTTCAAGTCAGGACCCGGTTGTCACTCTCCAAGAGAAGTTTGACATCTTGATTTAATCTCCCAGTTCATGACAGATGAGGCACATGAGTGGCAAAAGATCTCTGCAGCAGATGCATTCTCCCGAAATGACGTAAATGATCTGGATGCATCTAACATCATCGATTTCTCTACCAGAGCTGAAGCCCAACTGCGTGATCAGCAGCTACAAAGGCTACGGACCAATTCAATGTCACTCCAGTTCAAAGGGGTACCACTCCCCACTTCTGAGGGTAGGATTGTCTGTGACGTTTCCACAGTTGATCCTCACCCTTACATCCCAAGCGAGTATCGATGTACAGTTTTTGACACTCCAAACAATTTGTCTCACCCTGGCATCAGAGCCACTCAACATTGAGTGACTCAGCATTTTGACTGGCAGGGAGTGTTTCGTGATGTCAGAGATTGGTCTAGAACCTGAATAGCATGTCAGAGATCCAAAATACAGAACATCAACACATCAGGTCTCCTCTTGACACGTTCTCAACACCAGACGCCAGATTCGACCACATTCACAATTCACATTGATCTCGTTGGACCTCTACCTCCATCATACGGCAGTACAAACCTGCTCATATCCGTTGATCATTTTACCCATTGGCCGGTCGCAATACCCATCCCTGACCAGACAGCGGAGACGGTAGCACAAGCATTCATCTCAAATTGGGTAGCTGTGTTTGGTGCACCCTCGACAATAACCACAGACCGAGGTCATCAGTTTGAATCGGCACTTTTCCAAGCTCTGCCTGATCTACTTGGCAGTAGGAGATGCCGAATCACAGCTAATCACCCGTCACCTAATGGGCTCGCGGAATGATTTCATCGACAGTTAAAAGCATCTCAGAAATCCCATGCAAATACAAGATGGACCGAGAGTCTTCCTATCATCTTGCTAAGTATCTGAACTGCAGTGAAGTACGACCGAGGTTGCAGTGCTGTTGAGTTAATTTTTGGCACAATTCTCAATTTGCCAGGATAATTTGTGGCACCTAGTCAGTTTAATTACGACTTGGATCCGAGCAACGATGTACTTGGACTCAGGGTGCACATGAGAAACTTGTAGCCGACACCTACCAGGCTACAGCACAAGCAAAACCAGACCAATTCAGCCATTCATAGTTGTACTCATGTTTTTGTGCAACACGACGCGGGTGAAGAAGCCACTTCAACCCCCGTATGACGAACCGTTTGAAGTCGTCCACCGTGCTGACAAGTTTTTAATTATTTACTACAATGAGAAACATGATACTGTCAGCATTGACAGGTGGAAGCCTGCTAATGTTGAACATCACCTGACAACTGCACATGACACCTACAACCCCTCAATTGCACCCAGCACTAGCACCGGCAGCTGTTCCTCAAGTGCCGGCAGCAAGGAAGATGCGATCTTGCCATCAAGTCAATTGGCCAGCTCGTTTTGTACAGTTTTTTTGGAACTTGGAACCTTGGGAATGTTCATTGTTTCACCCAACAATTTTTACACCTTTCTAATTGATCGCTTTTTTCCTATGTCGACAAATTCTGGTTACTAGCAATCTCGGAGGGGGATACTTGTCGTGTACTTTTCATTGGTGACAATTTGTTGGTACTTTTGCGTCATGAACTATGTTCCATTTACTTGTCCAACCAATGGCAGTTGTATAGGCTTGTGTTTATTAACGGGTTTCGAACCAATCATTTTTCTCCACACTACCATTGAGCTCTTGGACCTCCCCCTCAGGGGACACATGGTGAGGAAGGCTTTAACAGTAGTGTGATGATGCTTTCCTGCTTGGCAGGTCACTATTTACAGAGTCGTGGAAACTCACAGACTTGAGTTTCACTGGAGTTAAACCACATTCGCAGCCCTATATTCAGCGACGCATTTCCTCTCTTGACTCATGGAGTTTTGTGCCACGTGTGAGATTGTGACCTTTTCCTCCAGTGGTACTTTTGCTCTCTGCACCCGCAGTTGCATACCACGCACCGTATCGCAGCCCTATCTTCAGTGGATTTTCGTGCCTTTCAACCACAGGACTACTCTCATCAAACCCCTTTTAGTGAGCAGCTTATACTCACAGGCACTGGTCATTTATGACACCCATGTCACCGAGTAGATTATATTACTTTGTGGACACGACACCAAATTGGCCCACTGCTGATATGCCATTTATTGCTTATTTTTATTACCTCCACCACCGAAGGTGAAGGAGGTTATGTTTTCACCCCTTTGTCTGTCTGTCTGTTTGTGTGCAGGATATCTTAAAAAGTTGCGGACGGATCCGGACGAAATTTTGTGGACAGGTTTTGTGTGTGGCAAGGATGAACTGATTAGATTTTGGTGAAGATCAGGATCCGGATCTGACTACTGTAATTTTTTAAGTGATTCTTCACCATTGAGAGATAGGGCCAAAAACGACATGTAGCGTGATATTTCAAAAATATATTGGGCCGGATATGTTCTCGTGGATCAGGCATTACGTGGCAGAGGTACGCGCTCTACCGAGTGCCCTTCTGGTTGAACTTGTGACAGTATTTACTCGCACTCAAGCTTATCAGCTTATGGGATACCACTCAGACTGGACAAAGTCATCAACCCTGAGCGGTTAGTAGAAGTTGATAACTTGATTTTCTACACTTGTTTATTCTTGAGTGTATGCTGAAATTTATGTAAGAAAGCAGGAGTGTCTGTCTGTCTGCCTGTCTCTGTCCATCTCCAAACTACTCACTTAGTCTTGGGGTGATCCACACCAATCTTTCTGGTGAACCTTCTGGGATTCCAGGTGTCCAAAGGTGGGTAGGAGGTTTCATAAATTTCTCAATACAATTATGATTTTGAGTTTCTGCCCGTATGAAGCTGCTCTCTCTCCACATATAAACTGCATTCACGGGTTCGGCATTAGCAGTTTTTCCATTTACCACATGTGCAAACTTTCGCTGGTTCAGTCAATCCTCAGCAACCATCTCTGATGCTGATTGTCCTGTTGCTAGAGTCTCCCAATCTACATCATCCAACTCTCTTTTCATACCCTCAAGGTTTGCCTTCCTGAAACCTAACAGCCTTACCATACTATTCTGAACTATAATCCTTAACAGAGTCTTTGCACACACAATGTTATGGTCACTTGCTCCTAAATGCTCCCCTACCTCCACCTCCTCCACCATATTCGGATCGTGACTTAAAAGGAGGTCCAACACTGCACTCCCCTTCGTGGGCTTATTAACAAACTGGGTTAAAAAGAAATCCTGGACTAAAACTAGGAAATCCTCGTCTGCTCTGCCCTTTCCCTGTTCCTGGACCCAATCTATCCCTGGCAAGTTAAAATCCCCCATAATCAATACTTTGCCCGACGTTGGCAAATCACGTCATTTTACAACCAATTACTTTTACAACCGCTTTTATAACCAACGTTTACAAACATTTACGTCGTCTAGCTGTAATGTGTATATTTTGTCAATAAACAAGGATTTCTTTATTTTCGTATTTCGCACTTGAGAATGAATTATTATTGTTTTATTGTGTAATTATTTCCCAGTTTGCTGTCATGAAATCTCGGAGAGGCAGTTTTTAACGATGAATGGACGAGTGGCTCTCAGAGGGCAACACCTTCCTCATCCCAAAATTAGAAGAAACATGATCTGGATGCATCCTCCCAAATATCGTCCAATAATATGTCTACCAACATATACAAACTTCTGACAGGAGTTAGCACAGAATGATGTGCAGTGTCAGCACCTGATATAATCAGTATTTCAATAAATTTGGCTTTTATTTGAAATGAGGAATGTTTTTTTTGTCAATGTAAGGGGGCCTTTGCAGATGCAATGCCCAGGGTCCGAGGGTGTCTTAATCTGGCCCTACCACACATGCTCTAAAGTGGGTGAGAGTTTTCATAAATTTATTAATTTATTTATTGATAAATCTCAAAACATTAATTTATTTATTTTGAAATTTTGGGCTCCCACCCATGATGCGTAGCATGGATAGCTCGCCAGTTGCTCACAAAAAGGCAGGAACCATTGGATTATTTTGGAAGCATGATCAAATTTGCAATCTGTCAACCAATTTGCTGCGAGCCTTGAGTCAGAAGTTCCTGCTTGGAGTCGTAGACAATGACGTTTGGTTGTCTTTGCTCAGGTTTTTAATTGATTCTATAATATGTAGTGGTCTCATTTTTCCTTTGGTTTCATAATATGTGAATACACTTTTGCTTTGGTTTAACAGGGATTCCTGTCAATGGTTTTGAGAGGTTTTACCATTGTGGTTAAATAAAGAATTTACTCGGAATCCGAACGTCTCAGAAGTCTTTTCTTCCACATTTAATTGTTGACCCCCGACGTGATCCAAATGGATGGACAAAATTGTTGCAAGCGCGCAATCAGGCGCTGGAAACAACCGTGCCCTTCCCAGATGCTCAACCAGCTTCATCAGTGACAGCGGTTTCGATGAAGCTGCTGTCATTCTGGCTCAATGACCTGCAGCTATAGTTTACAAAAGTCGAAGCCCAATTCAAGACCTGGAACATTGCTACTGAGTTTACGCAATTCAAATGTATTGTTGGCTCCTTGACACTAGGGTATGTGATGGAGGAAAGAGATCTTTTGCTACAACTTCCAACAAACGCTCTGAACACGACTTTGAATGTCGTGCTCCTTCTGAGCACCACCGTTTTCAGCAACTCCTTCCAGCCGAGGATTTAGGATATTGAAGACCCACGCAACTACTGCATCATATGCCGTTGCGGAACTGGCTGATCACCTTTTTGACAATATCACAGTGACCACCACACTAGCTTTGACCAATTGCTCCTTCATGAGTTCTTGCAATGTTTACCACCACACGTCCACATGATACTTGCAGCTCACTATATGTTACAATTTAGGATCACCAGACCATCGTCCAGCAGTTAGGCTTCACCGTCGCATATGGTACCCAAATAGATACTTGGGGAGTACCAGTCCTAAATTAAACAATGAGTGTTCCAAACTACTACCCCATTCAACACATTCAGAATTTTACCGTGACACTCCAGAGCATGACAATCTTCTCCAACGTCGACCTCGTTCATGCGTGCCATCAGATTCCCAAAGATCCAGACGACATCCCAAAGACAGCAGTCACCACGCCTTTCGGCCTGTTTGAATTCCTTCAGATGTCATTCGGTCTACACAATGCCACACAAACCTTTGAATATTTAATCTATCAGGTACTCTGGTGATTACACTTCTGCTACGTGTTTGTAGATTATATTCTAATCACCAACAAAACCTGATAAATACATCAGGAATACCTACGTCTCCTCTTCACCCATTTTCAGCACATTGGCATCGTCATCACTCCCACAAAGTGCATATTCAACGTTCTGGAGCTGAATTTCCTCAGCCTCTGTGTTAACCACTAGGGGCATCTGTCCACTCGAGAAGGTGCAGATTTTTCGGGATTTCCTGTTACCCTCATCTCAACGCAAACTGTGAGAGTTTTTGGGCCTCATCAACTTTTACCATGGATTTATTCCAGACACAGCCACAATACCACAGCCACTGAATAAGTTTCTCAACTGGTAAACATCCTGAAATGTTCCAATGGTTGGAGCTAACCTTGTCAACCTTCCACACCATCAAAGGGGCACTGGTCAATGCCTCTCTCCTGATTCATCCAAAGCAAGAGGCACCAACATGCCTGATGGTAGACTTGTCTGAGATAATGGTAGGTGTGTCCCTTCACCAGGTCATCAATGCTGACTGGCGTCCACTGGACTTCTTCTCCAAAATGCTGAAACCAACAGCACGCAAGCACATTCCTTTGAACGGGAATTACTCACTGTATACCTTGCCAACAAGCACTTCCGTCACTTCTTAAAGGCCAGACCATTCTCTGTCCTGACTGACCACAAAGCTTTAACTTTCACGCTATCCACCCATTTGGACTCTCACTCTCCTCGCACACTTTGCCAACTCAGTTATATCTTGCAATTCACCACCGACATCCGGTACATCAAAGGAATCATGAACTCTGCTGCCGATGCTCTCTCTCAAGCATCGAAGTATTGTCGTTGTCTTCTACCAACACACTGACTATCAATGTTAATGCACTTGTAGCAGTGCTATAAGAGGACACCGGGCTCCACCATCTACAGTCTGCAACCAGTC